>NW_010361129.1:193921-204547 GCF_000414095.1 Morus notabilis | reverse complement strand
CCCTTCACTCTTCTCCGAAACACACACCCATTTCCTCTGTAGTTTTCATGTATATAATGTTTATTTAATATTATTATTTATTTAATATATTATTATTTTAAATATTATTATATGTTTTTAAAAATTAAACCACCAAACAAAATTTCAGTTTTTTTTTTAAATTGAAAACAATCTCGGAATAAAACTACCAAACACATTTTCAGAAATGATTCCAAAATGAAAATGAAAACGTTTTCGTTTTCATTTTCATACAAAAAACAAAATCATTTTGGAACGAGTTCGAAACGCACCCAAATATTTTTTTTTTGTTTTTTAAGAATCTGACATTTGTTACCCTAGAGAAACGAGAAAAAGAGAAAATGAGAGATTGAGTTGGTTGGAATTCTGGGACTGACTTCAGGGGCATCATCGGGCTTCCGACTCTGAAACTTGGTCCTTGGATTCATCTCATCGTTGTCTTCTACGTAATGGTGGTAGTATGCGGAGTGGTGCTTCCATTGCAGCGGATCTGACACACTTTGGAAGTGTGGTGCTATTCGTTTGGGCTGTTGTCTTTAACATGTTTGCTGAATGGTGACTGTGCTCCTTTGGCGTTTTGTTTCGTGCGGCAATGAGTTTCTCTTGAAGGTAGTGTTTTCAATTGCTGACGATGGCTGCAGAGGGTGAGTTTCACTTGCAGCTTTACGCCGTTTGCTCTACCACGTTGTATCCCCTTTAAAGTCTTCTGTTTTTCCTGGTGGTGCTCTTGTCAATTGCCTCCTCACCAGAGTCGCTTGACAACAGGTCTTGGGATATTTTTGTGTTTATTAAATTTTTATTTTCGGTGTGCTTTTACTACAATAGCTGGGGTTTTCACCTCATTATCTTTGTTTATTTTTGGAGTCTGTTGGACTGGTGTCTTGGCGGTGTTTGGTGTAGCCTTAGTGCTATAATGTTCTGCCCCTCTATCGCTTAAAAGTCTATCTTTCTGAGAGGAGTTTTATCAAATAAAACCATACGTGTGCTCGATCTTAGTGTGCCAGCATTTTCCTATTTTTGAACCTCAAGTGTGCGTCTGTTCTCCCACTAGGTCATTAGCCGTCTATTGTGTTTGTTATTCTGGTTTTGTTTAAATGTAAGTTCCCTGATATTTATTAAGAAAAAAATAGTTAAATACTTTTTCTATTTACTATTTTAAGATAGTGAAATTTGTTATATATACTACAATATCTCATACACTTAAATGGTAAAATGAGGGTCCTTTATAATTCAAGGGGTAAAAGTGAGAATTTAAGACATCGTTCGCTTCGCAGATTTGAATTTTCAATTTAAATTGAGACGTGATTTTTTCTAAAAACTTTTAACTGTAATAAAAAATTAAATGTGATATTTTTTAAAAATTTTTAACTGTAAAAATTTAAAACTGAAAATTCAAATGTGAGAAATGAACAATACTTAAATTAAGGGGCCAACTAGTGAGAGTGAACCGATAGAAAAAAAACACTTGTCCAGGTTCAATGAACCAAGACACCCGCCAACCTTGTAGTTCGGACAGCGACTTCATCTCTCCCTACAAAAAAACTTTCCTCATTCTTCCACTCACTCTCACTCACACAGTGTCTCATATTCTTAGAAACGTTTCATCATCTTCCATGGCATTCGCATCTTCTTCTTCTCACCTCCGCTCCTCGATCGCTTCGATCTCTTCGCGCCGATATCCGAAAGGTACATTTTTCTTTCGAACTGTGATTGTTTCAGAGATTAAGGAAATTTCGATAGTTTGGAGTTATTGATCTCTCTCTGTTTGTGCATCAGATCAATTTTCGGTTCCCTCGACGGTTTCGTTCGAGAAACGTTTTCAGAAACAGTTTTCGAAACCAGTTTTCCCGGGATCGGAAAGGAATCACCTTGTTTTCCCTCTGGAAGCTTCGAAAGCTGCTTCTCTAGGTAAAGAAAAGGAATAGTTTTTGTTTAATCCGTAATTCGTATGTTTTTGTGAACGTAATTATTTGAATTAGAAGATCTCTTTTGTTATTTGTGTGTAAATTTATATTTACCATAATGTTGGAGAAATCATGATATTTACATTCTTGAATTCATGGAATTCTAGTCGAATTGTATTTTTTTAATGGGGAAATGTGCAGAACTTGGAGATAATAGCGTAGATGTAGAAGATTATGAGAAGTTGGCCAGAGAGTTGGAAAATGCTTCTCCGTTTAAAATTATGGATAAAGCGCTTGAGAAATTTGGGAACGACATTGCCATTGCTTTCAGGTATCTTTCAGTTAATGTTCTAAAATGAATGAATGAACGTGAATATATTATATAATATGTGTGTATGTAAATATATATGTATATGTATACGTATAATATAACTAGAATTTAGCCGGTTAAGAGTGTGTTTGGTTGGGGGAGAGCTAATCTATTGTTTGGTTGTAGGGAGGAGACGAAAAGACGAAAAGTCTTCTGGCCTCACTAAATTCATGTTGAAAAGGACTACATATTTTATTCTTTTAAAAGGTTTATTAACAAATAGTAAAATGAAGAAAATAACAGTTAGACAAATAAACTATCATAAATATATATATATATATATATATATATATAAACATATATGTTATTTCAACTCTCCCTTTCTCTTACTGAACAACATGAAAGGTTTGCTATAATGCTCTTGATGCTTGCATTCTTCCCCTATCTATCTATCTGTGAACCTTTGAAAAGTTTAGGATTTATAAACCTTTGAAAAATCTAGTTGGCTTTATTACATTGAAAGAAAAAAAAAGGGGAAAAAAGAGAGGTAAATCAAGATTTGCGTTTGATGTCGGAGATAGAGTCCAATGTGTGTTTAGCTATTTGCAAGTCTATCCACTTTATGCAAATAACTTCACCACTCATCTAGAATAACAATCTGTTATTCTTGGGGCTCTTGTTTTGCAGTGTATTCCAAATGTACTTAGCATATGATATACTTTCTCCTCTGTATTTACAGACAAAGTTAATAGATTTTACTTTACTGTTCTGTAGTTTTGGAATATGTAACTTAAAATTTTGGTTATTTATTTGTTCTTGCAGTGGAGCTGAAGATGTGGCGTTGATTGAGTATGCCAAGCTAACTGGTCGACCCTTCAGGGTGTTTAGTCTCGATACCGGGAGACTAAACGCCGAAACATACCAGTTCTTTGATGCTGTTGAGAAGCACTATGGCATCCCCATAGAGTACATGTTCCCTGATGCAGTGGAAGTTCAGGCATTAGTAAGAGGCAAAGGGCTGTTCTCATTTTACGACGACGGGCACCAAGAATGCTGCAGAGTGAGGAAAGTTAGGCCTTTAAGGAGGGCCCTTAAGGGTCTCTGCGCTTGGATTACTGGACAAAGAAAAGATCAGTCTCCCGGCACCAGGGCTGAGATTCCGATCGTACAGGTGGACCCTACATTTGAAGGAGTTGATGGAGGTATTGGCAGTTTGGTGAAGTGGAATCCGGTGGCGAACATGGAAGGTCAGGACATATGGAGTTTCCTTCGAGCTCTGAATGTACCTGTCAATTTTCTGCATTCGCAAGGTTATGTCTCTATTGGATGCGAGCCGTGCACGAGGCCAGTGCTGCCGGGGCAGCATGAGCGGGAGGGAAGGTGGTGGTGGGAGGATTCCAAGGCCAAGGAATGTGGCCTCCACAAAGGAAACATCAAGCAAGAAGCGGCGCCACAGCTAAATGGAAATGGAATTTATCTCGCAAACGGAAGCCCCACGGCTTCTGCGGACATCTTCAACAGCCAGAACGTTGTGGATTTGACTAGAAAAGGGATTGAAAACCTGGCTAGATTGGAAACCAGAGGAGAACCTTGGCTTGTTGTGCTTTATGCACCTTGGTGCCGCTTCTGCCAGGTAAAAACTAAGTTCACGCATTAAGTTCAATTTGAAAGAATGGATTGAGCATGACATGATCGTCTCTAATCTAACCTTTTGTTCCCTGGAATTTGTTTAGGCAATGGAAGGATCATATGTCGAGTTAGCGGAAAAGTTGGCAGGGACAGGGGTGAAGGTAGCTAAGTTCAGGGCTGACGGCGATCACAAGGCATACGCACAGCAAGAGCTGCAGCTCGGAAGCTTTCCCACAATACTGTTTTTCCCAAGACACTCGTCCACGCCTATCAAGTATCCATCAGAGAAGAGAGATGTCAGTTCTTTGATTGTTTTCGTGAATGCTCTACGATGATAGAATGCCATCTTTTGGCTAGATTTAGAATCAGCATCAAGTGAATGGAAACGCTCTTTTTGGGCATATTTATTATCGCTGGATAGAGCTTTTGATTGACTATTTGCAATGCTATAATAGAGGCACACTAAACAAAGCCGATAATCTCGGATCTTGGTTAGGCGATCATCTTAGATTAGGGAGTTATGTGTAATCATGTGGTACGAATATCGTGAGATCAATCATCTTGTCGATCTCAACACTTCATGCTTTTGTTGAATAAAAATGGGTCTTGCTACAGATTGTATAGTTTACTTTGGTCTATAAGTGTGTGTTACATATACACACATACGTGGGGCTTTCGATACAAACAACTAGAAAGCCTAAAGAATGTAACATTCCATAAGCCTAAACTATGTGATTAAATAAATTCTCCTTTATCCGCTGCGGCCCTGCGGGTGGAGTACTCCGCGTTCCCCTTCTTCAAAATCCATGATCAGCGCCATCTTAGCTTCTAATTATCACACTGATCACGATGCAGAGAAAGAAGATCTATTCATTATTAGGTCTCGTTTATTTTGCTAATTCGAGTTGAGAACTCGAGTTAAAAAGTAAATTTATGTGAGAATGTAACAAAAAAGTTGAGTTTGCATTTTTGTAAGAGAAAACAGTATGAACAAAAAATTTTAGTTGTGATTCAAACAGTTGAACGAGGCCTTAATCTTCATGTACATGCATACATACATTCAGACACACACATGTATAGGCACTAGTATGGTCACAAACATATTCACACAGAAGTTATGTCTCGTTCGCTTCGCGGATTCAAGTTTTTAATTTAAGTTGAGATATGTCATTTTTTGAGAGTTTTTAACTGTAACAGAAAAAGTTAGATTTGACATTTTTTGAGAACTTTTAATTATAGAAACCTAGAACTGAAAATTCAAAATGGCGAAATGAACGATGCCTAATATTTGGCACAAGTAACCATTACTACCACTATGTGTGGTTGGTGGAGGGATGGAAAAGACTAATCCATTGTTTTATTAGAGGGAGGAGTGGAGGGATAAGAAAGATGGAGGAAGTGATTCTGTGTCAGGGCCTACCAATTTGAATCGTTTCATTAATTAAAAAATTCAATCAATTCATCAAATTGAATCAGACTATTGCAAAATGAACAATACAGTAATTAGACAGAGAAAATTGTTGAACTTACTCTTAGAGTGTATAAATTTAAATTTTTACTTTTTGCTCTTAATTAATACAAATTTAATCAAAGTGGAACTATTTAATAAGACATTTGTCTCATTTTTCTTTTAAAATTAACTATAATTTTTCATCAACTCTCTGCCTCTGCTGCCGAATAATATAAAGAATTACTCTATGATTTTCTCTAATTTCTACTCTCTTCATCCTCCTACCAAACGGAGTTAATATTTATTACATCGTCATCCGTAGCCGGTATGTAGGTTTTGGAGTAGAGATTTTCTAACCACCTCTGATTTTGATTTGAAATGGGGACCTGCAGTAATTCGACCACCTCTGATTCTCAAATGGCCTCTAGTCATTTGAAAGAGTAACTTGTCCAAATGATTTTTTTCAAGGGTTATATATATATATATATATATATATATATATCTGTGTGTGTGTGTACGTTCCAATTTCTAAGAGTAAAGATCCATTAATTTTTCTTTCTGAGTGCATACTAATGCAACTTCAATTCATGATGAACAAAATAGCTTTTGAATATAATCTATTTAAAGATGTTTTCTTCTAAAAGTAGTTTTTGAAATTTATGAAAAGTTCTCTAATTAGTAAATATCATCATTCCAAATGTCATTACAGACAAACAAGATAACAAGGAAAAGAAATATATAGATAAAAAGCAAAAAGCACGATGTTACTACAAAGTATTACCGACAATTCCACACCTTAATATAATTATTGGAATTGTCTCCAGACATCCGAACCAGTCAGAGTACATTTTTAATTGTTATAACATTGATTGTATATTCGTGTAACACTTGATATATATAATATGACATTTATAACATTATAAATGAACAAATTGAGTGTTATGCGAACATGTAAACAATATTATAATAGGAAATGAAAAATATTAAAAGTAATGGATTAGTCGGGTATCATAATTGAGACTTTTTTCATTAACTTATAAATTTAAGAAAATTTTAAGTTTAATTATTGTTTTTTCTAACTTTATTATTTATATCATTACATAAAATTTTAATGCCACTATCGAAAATAACTTACAGGTTACAAAAAATAATCTACAGACTAAGAAAAGATAACATACAAGTTGTTAGTTGCATAACATAAATTTAACAACGATGACATAAATAAAATAATATTATTTTATTGATGAAAGTTTTAAAAATTCCCCTAATAATTTTACATAATTAAGTCACTCTCTCTAGAGATTCCTTTCTTGTACTTTTTTCCCTCTGCCCCGAAAGACACCAATTTTGTCTCGTTTTCATTTTTTTTTTTTAAAGAAAAAAAGCCACCACCCCACTTATATAAATTGACCACTTACAACGCAAAGAGCGAGCTATGGAGACCTTATAATTCTTAGTAGTTATTACTATATTCTACATCCCAATTATGGCTTGCAATGTCAGAAATCTAGAAAGGCTTTTTAGCTTGTTCTTGATTTTCTTTTCCACATTCTTTGGTGGTTTCATAATTAATCTCTCAGAAGCCCACAAGGCTCCAGCCATGTTTGTGTGTGGAGATTCCCTAGTTGATGTGGGTAACAACAATCACCTCAAATTTGCCTCCATAAAAGCAAATTTTCCTTACCATCGCATTGACTTTCCCACCAGGAATGCCACCGGGAGGTTTGGAAATGGCAAAATTGTGGCAGATTTCTTAGGCACGTAAAATATTTCATCAAAATACATGTCCGTTTAGTTCGCTGATTCGAGTTGAGATATGATTTTATGTGAAAGTTTTTTACTGTAGTAAAAAAATTAGAAGTAATTGTTTCTGAGAGTTTTTTATTGTAGTAAAACTTGAATTCTAAACTCAAATACGGGACAGTCCTTTACACACACGTGTCTTTATGTGCTTTCCTATGTATGTTGTAATTAATTGATGAGGTTCCTTTTATGATCATCATCTAATTACTTAACTCGTAATCATATAATAATCGTGGCTGGAGGGCTTAGCCAATTTCCCTCGGGGCAAATTCCATATTTAATGTCAATTAATGTCACACGTATATTGAGCGATCATGATATGATTCTACTCTATCATCAATTCATATCTTGAGTTATCTTAACTATGTCACCTTTAAAGTTCCGTTCATTTCACCGATTCGAGTTTAGAATTTGAGTTTTACTACAGTAAAAAGCTCTCAGAAACAGTCACATCTAACTTTTTTACTACAGTAAAAAGCTCTCACATAAAGTAACATCTCAATTCGAATTAAAAACATGAATCAGCGAACGAAATGAGTCCTAAATATAAAAATTTAATGATGGTAATATATATATATATATAATTTTTATATATAGAATGCATTGTAGTGTATATATATGCAGAGCTATATGTAACAATATGAACTGTTTTTAGAAGTACTATGTGAAACTTCATTTTTTTTGAATTATAATTTGAAAATTGAATTAAAGTTCTTTTGATATGTGCAGCTGAGAAAGTTGGCGTGCGAAGTCCAACCCCATATCTGTCCATGCCATTAAACCATACTAATTTTACTGAAAAGGTGAAATACTATCAAACTGGTGTTAACTTCGCCTTTGGAGGTGCTGGAGTTACTGATACAACAATTGTTTTTGTGAGTATATATGTGTGTATTTGCATTGTTGGACGTCTGTTCGGCTACTGTTGCGAAATTGCTTTTGAATTTAATTGAAATGTGTTTGCTCGCAAGCGAATGAATCGCAAAAATAATAAAGTGTACCTAAATATAAATATTATCACACAGAAATTAAGTTTTTATAAGTTAAATTAAGTACCATAATTATAATAACTACAACTTTATCTAGAATTAAACTAACAAAACAAGTAAAGAAATAATTTGGAAACAAGAAGGGATCGAATGGAACTCTGATGGTATTAAGGCGGCTAGGGGTCTGATTTCATCCTACCGACCTATGCTAATCTGATTCTTAAGCTTGATAACTAATTTCACTCAATTCATTAATCTTAAGTTTTCGAAAGTAATTTCACTCCCTCTCTCGAGTGCTGAGTAAAATAGTTTGCAAGATCCAGTTAAACAATATCCTTATTAGCCTAACCAAATCAAGTATCCATTAAGCAACATAATATTGATTACCTGAATTAATTGGCCTCCCGAACTCAACTAACTCTAGGTTGTGCTTTCCTGCCAAATCCAACATGTGAAAGTAACTCTCCCGAACATAAATTCACACATCTATATCTCTAATTCAATGGATAATCAACTTAGACAATAAGCATAGAGAAACATAAATGGATTAAATTGTAAATACATTAACAAGCATATAGAATCTTCATAACATAGCAATGGTAAAACTACATCAAACCCCTAGCTCTAAAGAGTTTAGCTAGAAGTATACATCAATAATCCCATAGCATAAAGCATAAACAGTCCAAATCTCATATCCACAGTCTACACAAAATCAAGGAAAATACAAATTCTATAAGATAAAAGAGGAAGGAGAAGAAGGAAATAAAACTCATTGAAGAACAAACTCTAAATTTTCAAGCTCCCGTCCAATCTCCAAGCATGCTCTTTAAACCCTCATATTTTCCTCTTTTGGTTCCCTTTTTTTTGTGTTTTCAAGCATCCCCTTGTGATTCTTAGCTCAATTCCATTTTATACTCCCCTTGAAATCAATGCAAATGAAGTATTAAATGACTGCAAAACGCGTGGAGGCACTACAGTAGATCACTTTCCTGTTACAGCGCCATTAGGATTTTTGAGAAAACCCTAACAACGCAGACAACCCTGTTGCAACGGGTCTTTAGTTTTTGGGGTACTGCAGCGCAAGAAGTAGGCGCTGTTGTGCCTGAGGCAGGGGCCTAGGGCTAGCTTTCTGTTGTCTGCGCTGCAGTTGAATTCCATTCCGCTGCAGTGGCTTCATGACTTGATTTGGCTCCGAATTTGACTCTTTTGAAGATATTTTTATTCATTTTAACTCAAACCTACAAAAGCAAGGAAAAAAAAAAAACAGAACGCTAAAAACACTAAGAACCAACAAAAATAACCAAGAGTTGTAAGTAATAAAATCGAGATGTGTAAGTAATAAAATCAAGCTATCAGCTACGCTCGCCGAGCATTTTTCGGGAGTATACGCCGAGAAGACACCGCCGATACTCCGCCACCAACAGTGACACTAGACATGATAACTTTGCCGTCCTTAATACTCGGCAACCTTTACACCTGGATATCTTGCGCCATATACTATCTTGTGACCAATCTCTTTGCCAAGCACTCCCTATGTCGGGGGTTCATATTGTGCTCCCTATTATCTGTACAAGGGCAATCCTCACCGTTAGATTGACCAAATATAGTCGCCATTGATTCGCGACACATACCCCTACATCTAACAAGCCTATACAACTATACCGGCGGACCTCTGATGGACGGTGGGTAAAAACCGGATTTGGCAAGAAACTATAAATACCTTTCAAAGCTCATTTATGAGGTACATACACTTCTCTACACATATTAATTGTCTCTTCATTTATTGTTCCCAAGCACAACACTGACTTGAGCGTTAGAGGGTCTTTGGCCGGCACCACACTGGTGCCCCAACTGATATCGAGCCTCACTTATCTCCCGTGCAAGATAATCAAGTCAGCACTTCAAGAATCGAACCAACCGTCTAGAAGACCTAACTAAGCATGACTGGGTCGGGTGGGATAGTCTGACCACCGTGCGCAGCCGCACGCGTGGGTGTTGAGTTAACAAAGGCATCAACATGCATAAATCATATATATATATATATATATATATTTCATATATATATACATCATGAAAAGTTTAGCCACGATTCCTTAATAATTACAGTCTATTCCAACAACTTCCTTCTCTTTCTCTTGTAATGAAAACCAATCAATGAGATAAATGAACATACACACGAGTATTTTATTTTAAAAAGGAGATAAATACTTTTTAAAGTGTATAAGACTAAATTTTTACTCTTTATTTTTGATTAATTAACATTTTTTTTAGTTAAATAACTATAGTAGTTAAAAGAGTATTAATTAATTGTGAGGGGTAAAATTCAGACTCGATATGAGGGTAAATTTAGTAATTTTCTTTTTTTTTTTTGTATTTTTTATTGTAAAGGAAGAGAAAATAACTAATCGAAAAGTGATGAGATAAGTACATAATGGGTGATTTTTCAGGTGTCAATTTAGTTGAGATGTGATTTTCCTCCTTAATGGACTAGTTGTCTATTTACTTCCGTTTATATATATATAT
>NW_010361129.1:165521-192550 GCF_000414095.1 Morus notabilis | reverse complement strand
ATATATATATATTTTAAAAAAAGAGATAACTGGTCAACAGAATACTAACAAATTCCAATTAACTAAAAGCATTTTCAAGGGGCTCTTTAAATTTTAACTAAATTCTAGTCAAAATGACTAGAAAATTATTTTAGCTAGTAACTTTTTAGTGAGTCACTCAAACCATACTCTCTATTTTAGTTAAATATAAATTATTTTAATATTTATTAAATTTAAAATACAAATAATTTTGTTGAATTTACAACAAAATCTTTGCATTTATTACAGTTGAATGAATAAAATAATATAAAAAATAAAATGGTTAGCCACTCCATGCTAGTTATATTTAGCTAATGTGAAAGGTATTCTCTAAAATAGCTAATGATTGAAGTGGAGAAAAAATAAAAAAAAAAGTTAAACTATATCATATATAGTTACCATATATAGAAAACTATATCATATGAATAATTAATTAATGTTATTGAAGGCTAGCCTCGTATATACACACCGCTTTCCTTTGGAGTTTTTCACTTTGTGATGTAAGCCTTAGGGCATGTTTCACTATTTTCCACTACATTTATAACTCTTTATACTTTTATTTCTATTAATGGAGTTTGATATAGAATAGAGGGTCTCAATAAACACCAACGTACGTAGTCGGAGTACGTTGATTCTCCCCTTACCATCTATTTTTTAATATTAAAAAGAGATATATATATATATATATATATATATATTTCTATGTATTAAGGCAAAGATATTTTCGTCTATGTTGATACTTGTTCTGATTTTGATATGCCGTACAACGTCATCTTACACCAGATATATATATATATATAATCCCCACTGAGCATTAGAAATTTGACCTTATAATCTCATTATTATTACTTTTCAATTATTAGCCTTATTGATAAAAATTTCGGCCTCCGTCACAAAATGTGATTGTTATGGCCGTTTGTCATGTGATTGTTATACACACTTCTATGTGAATAGGTGGGGCTATTTCAGTTGTGTCTGGCATTAAAATGTGGTGCTTATGGTTTAGAGCCATGATTCGTGTTTGCATTGAAATCTTTTAGTGCAAAATAAGAAATAAATAAATAAATAAATGAAAAGAAAAACAAAACACAACAAAAAATAAAAACAAAAGGAAAAAAAAGGATATTTACATTTTTATACCTCGTGTTTTGGGTTTACTCAGAAACTATACTTTCAGTTTTAATCTTATCAAATGTATACCTTTAAATTAGATTTAATACTTAAATTTATACATTTTCACAGTCAATTTTCAATTTTAAACATAAAATACCTAAAGTATCCTTAAATAAAAATGAAAAAAGAAAAAAAAAACCAAAAGAAAAACTTAACTTACGGCTTTAACCTTAAAATATCCAAATACCATTGAAATGGGTTTTTTTTTTATGTGTTTTAATTTTTATTTTTTGTAATGTTGGAAAGTTTTAGTATTATTTTCTCTCTTTCTTGCCAGATCAGACAGATAAATAGACTGATTTCTTTCTTTTTCTTTCTTTTTTTTTTTTTTTTTTTTGTGTCTTTTGCCAGATAAAACAAAAAAAAAGATTGTTTTTTTTTTTTTTTTTTTTTTTTTTTTTTTTTTTTTTTTGTGTCTTCTCTTTACAAAATTCGAGTTTAAACTTTGTTATAATTTTGTCTCTTCTATGGGGTTATTGGTCTAATTTTCTACATGTTCTATGCTCCAAAGCTTGCTAACATACGCTTTATACATTTGAGTCATTGCACTTGAGGCGATTGGGAAGCACTGTAAGCATCTAACATGGTTGCGAAGAAACACATACAAGTAATTAATTTATGCTTTGTTTTGTACGTTAAAAAGATTATTTATGGTTTGTTGATAACGTAAAACCTTTTAACTTATTTTGCTTTTTAAAAAATAAAAATAAAACAGCGTTGAATAAACTCATATAATATCACTCTTTCTAATAGTGTTTTCTTTTCTCTCTCTTTTTTTTTTTGTTTAAAAAATTAAAAAAAAAAACAGTTTATTTAAACTATACCGAACATGCCCTTAGTTTTTTGTTTCTGTCATTCCATTAGACATAGATCATTTGTGTGTTTTAATTCCTGATATCTTATTTCTGTCTTCTGGTTTGCTAGGAATGAAATCTCTCAAGAAAGAGCGCAGATATTTCAACGTTTTTCCATATATGAAGTAATGTGAATTGAATACCAATAGATCATTTGTGAGTTTTAATTCCTAATATCTGACTTCTGGATTTAAGTTTTAAAGGAATGATCTCTCGAGAAAGAGTACAGATTTTCAACATTTATTTTCATATATGAAGTGATGTGAATTGAAAACCAAAACAATTGCTTTTGGAAATGTGACGAGCATAGGATTAACGTTCAGTTTATTTTAATATTTCACATTAAAGTTATAATTATCTTTTAGAATTTATTTAGGACTATTTTAAATATTAAGACATCAGAAAATTCTCAATTTCATCTGGTTTTTTTTTTTTTTTTTTTTTTTTTTTTTTTTTTTTTTTTTTTTATGCAACGTTGAATTTCCATATATTTATCTTTTAGAATTTATTTAGGACTATTTCAAATATTAAGACACCAGAAAATTCTCAATTTCATCTGTTTTTTTATTTTTATGCAACGCTGAATTTCCATATATCACTAGGTGAAATCCACTCGATGTCATGATGATAACAAGCATGATTAATCAACAGAACATTCATCAAGCATTCACAAATGGCAGCCCTTACTAATACACACCGAGAGCCCATATTATTATTTGATATCATCATATATATTCGGCAGCACACCAAAGTAACAAATTTTTGTGCCTGATCACTCGGAAAATTCATACATATGTATCAAGCCAGTTATCAACCATTATTCAATCAGAAACTAGCTATTACTGAATTTGCCTTATGGCTGCAACGATTTCACCAATGTCGTGAAACTTTCGCCTTTGTTTGAGAAGCAGCTTCGCCAGTTCAAGAGCTCGACGCTCACAACTGGCTCGCTTGGTATCATCAGTAATTGACTCGAAATCCTCAACATGTGCCACACCAACAATTCTCCTGTCAATTAAAATTAATTGAAAGCACATTAAGACAGGACCAAATCGAGCCAGAATATTGAAATACCAAAAAAGTACAACAAGACGCGATTCGCTTCTCCAAAGACATGAATTTAGAGACCATTGACACGTAGTATGCAGAAACGTGTTGAAAGGAGAAGACATGAATTTGTAATGTCTCGTCTCACCTTATCATTTTGGCAGCACCAAATCCAAGTGTGTCGTGGAACAAATCCTCAAAATATTTCTTCTGAACAAGGTGTTGCAGCTCAGGGTTGTTATAAATTGCAGGAAGATATGCCTCACCAGAACCATCCTTGTGCTTGTCCCAGAGAGCAATGAATTTTTTGTGAAAAAGATTCCAAGTGTCTTCAATTGTCCTCAAAATCCATTCCTTGTATTTCTGTAGCAGAAAGTCATTTTAGATTGTTTATCAAAAAATAGGCAGGCAATAAGAATTTAAAACGTAAAGGATCTTTTGGAGAAAGGATGTAAACTACGCCTTCCTGATTCCAGAAGAAGCGGGAGAAAAGTCACAATTGGCTCTGGATTCCATGTAATAAAAATGTTCAAAAGTTCTCTCTGATAACATTAAAGGAACAGTTGAGAGATGTAACAAGAAATCTCCCAGCTCAAACATAAAACATTTTAAGGTGCGTTTGGAACTCGTTCCAAAATGATTTTGTTTTTTGTATGAAAATAGAAATGAAAACGTTTTCAATCTCAGGCATAAATCATTTTTAAAAATGTGTATGGTAGTTTTATCAAGAGATTGTTTTCAGTATAAAAAAAAATCCATTAATATCTCTCTCTCTCTCTCTACTCGAGAGAGGAGAAAACGGAAACAAACAATGAAAAACGACTAAAAGTCGTTTTTCATTTCTCTCCCATTTTACACTAAACTAAAAAATCGTTTTCATTTCCCTTTTTTGTCTTTAATTGTGCCAAATGCCGTTTCTCTCCCGTTTTCATTTTTTTTTTCTCGAAAAACGTAAAAAACAAAAACAAAAACATCTCCAAACACAGCCTAAAACTCTTCCTAACATAATTATCAAGGCATTGAAGTGATTCCTCCTGGTTCAAGGCATTTCAAATTTATTGTCTCGTTTTTAATTATCAAGTCCTTCCCATTGGCTACTCAATGTTGTTTCTAATCTTCTTCAATGAAAAAAAAAAAAAAAACACCACCACTAAGAAGCGCACAAAATCTCAAGATGCATGAAAAAGAAGCACACTTGACGACAGAGTACCAGGCCAACTCAGAAACAAGGTTTAAAAAATGAATAACAAGGTTACTTTTTCAAGTCTCAAGCAGCACATAACTATTGCAGATTCTTTCACGAAAACTAAAGGAGAAATGCAGCTCAAGTCAGGTTAAAAATAATGAGCAAAACAGAAAAAGATGACAGATGAGTGATATTTTGCTGAAGGAAATAAAAATTCATTAGTGACACAAGAAATAAAAAGGATGAATACACAGTATAAATAATGCTATGTCAGGGAGAGCTAGAAAAACGTGAAGATAATGAATACGAGACCAATTATATATGAGACATACTTTGCGATCATTGTTGCCATCAGCATGTCCATCTTGCGAAAAGTAAGCCAAAATCAGGTTTCCCATAAACGCACCAACATCAAAACCCATTGGTCCATAAAATGCAAATTCTGGATCTATAACTTGAGTTGATTCAAGAGTAACCATGACAGAACTAGTGTGAAGATCACCATGAATTAGAGCTTGGGTTCTCTCGATGAACCTACAGCAAAGGCAATTCTAATTTATTTTGGCAATTAAAAAAATGAAAATTGGAAAAAAAAATCTGCTACTAAGATTAAAATGCTCACTTGGATTTTAACTCGGCAATTTCAGCCTTCAGAGCATTATCATTTCGAATAGCGTCAGCATCATGATCGAGATGAGGGGAAGTCCACCGATTATATTGAGAGACTTTGTAAGGGTCAGAAAAAACAACCTGCTCAGTGAGTCTGCATAACTCCACGTTCCCGCAGAATTCAGCAACTGCAAAAATTACAATGCCTATCAGCATATGCCAGGCCCTCAAGAGCTAAATATACCACAATTCAAATATCTTACGGATCAATTTAAGTCGTTTAAGCTCCAATAAAAGATACAAGCAATGAGCAAGCCATATATTGTTGTTAATCATCAACACAAAAGCCTGTTAAAAAAAATAATAAGCTCTTATTAAGGAAAATGACTAGATGGCATTATATCAGATAATCAAGTTTTCTCATAATGTACAGATCAAGGCCTATCTACACAAAATTCAAGAAAAGAGCCGCGACCATTCTCATCCCAAATCAGTGTTAAAGAGACTATAAATTAAATTGGTTAAACTTCAAAACAAGTAGAGATAGGAATAATTAAGTTCAAGTAAATACCAGCACTTTTGTGCTCAGTGGTGGAACGATAAAGGAGGGATGCGTGGAAAAGAGTCTTTGCCATGTATTCCGATATGTGTTCCGCAAGTAACGGGTACTCAACCCCCGCAATCAACCCTTTCCTTAGGATTATGTGTGGGGGCTCCAAATAGCGCATGCCAATTAAAGACATAGTACGATCAAAATGATAAACTTCTGGCACATTATCAGGGCACCAACGGCCATGCTCTTTTAGTGCTACTGCTTCAAAGTATGCTCGCTCCTTTGTCATTGGCCACGACTCACCAATACAGCGTATGTACGGTAGAGCCTTCGCAGTCACAAAAACACATAAATTCGTAAGATACACGGAAGGAGACCATGTAACATACTCAAATTCACAATAACATGGAAGGAAACTATTACACCACGGTCGAGGAATTGACTGTCCCCTCGAACGGCAAGCGCCGAGGCCTCCTTGGGATGAATCGGTCGCTGGCGTCGAGGGTGTTACAATAGCTAATGTGCCCTTTTGATGTCGAGAGCCCGTGTATGACAGCTGGCGTCGAGCACCTCGCTCGACTTGTGGTGGACACTGTGTCGAGGCAGCAGTCCAGTCAAATCCAACAACAGTCTTGTCAACTTAGGGAAGGATACACTGTGCCAATTGCTACTGTCGAAGTCAGGAAATCAAGTAGCCGGTAAGAGAGCTTAGCCTGATTTCCTGAGATTGCAATCATGAAAATATCCCAAAATTAAGGGATAGAAGATGATCTCCTCGGGGAATGCAAAGGAGATCTCTCATATGTAAAGGCCTATAAATAGATCCACAAAACCCCATTAAAGGGGTTACGCACTATTCCATTACTTAAGAACAACTTGTAATCCCTGAAAGATTAGTGCATCCACAAGTGGACTAGGCCAAGAAATCTTTCCGAACTACTATAAATTTATGTCTCCTTTACATTCTTTTTAAGCTTTAATCCTTGATTAATATGTGAGAAATTACCGTGAGAACCTTCGGAGAGTTAATCACGAGTTGTCGGAAAATCACCGTCAACAGAAACCGTCCAGTTATGCGGAGTGTAATTCTCGCCTTGTAGAGAGAGGCATGTTTTTAGTGATTGTACTTTGTAGTTCTTTATCTAACTATAGTGATGTTCTCTTGCGGGCTAAAAATAGACTAGCAGTCGCATTGAGAGTAAATCATTATAAATCTTGTGTACCGTCTATGTTGTTCCTCTTCTCGTTTGTTAACGATCTCGATTAGTAGGAATTAGGGATTTTAATTCCCAACAGAATCCAGGTAAAAATAGTTTTGACAGATACGCATTCCTACAATCTAATCAGCTCAACATAACATTTCATCTACATAAGTTTGCTGGAATGAATTAACCAGTGTATTAGTTTAAAACTAATTAATTAGCACTAATAAGAGGCAACCGATCATCAATTTTACTATAACCCCACATCTACTTTACTTAACTAAACCCTTTCCCTTTCTAATGAAATCCAACCACAAATTACCAAAATGCTAAAATTGTTCAACACCACATCAAAACATCAATAAATCAACTTAGAATAGCATAAATGAAACTATATACACATTTATTACCAAATTTCTCTGCTATCAATCAATACTAACCAATCAACTTGGAATACCCAAAAAATTAAAAATTAAAAAAAGAACTGATCAAAGGCAATAACACTTAGAAGTAAGATTACCAAAAAACGAAAAAAAAAAAAAATTACCTGCTTGATGACGAAAGAGCCAGAGGAGCCGATGACAATGTAGACGAAATTGAGGTTGCCGTCTCCGACTTCCTTAATGGTCAAGCCGTCGATGTTGTCGCCGAGCTTCGAGGAGAGAGAAGGGACGGCCTTTATGTACTCCACCAGGGATTTCTCATCCAACGGCCGATACTCGGCGAAAGCCATCTCTCAACGGCGGCGATGGAAGAAAAGAAGAAAGTGCGTGTGTTTGAGGCTGGGAACGTTGAAAACGTTAAACAGGAAAGGAGTTCTTCTTTTTAAGGTTTGATTGGAACTCAAGAAAAGTATCCAAGAAAAAATGAGTGTTTGCCATTTGGGACCACTTTTGGGGAATTTATAGGTTCATTGAACCTGACCTGACCGGTATAGATTTAAAAAAAAATTGCTATTAATTGTGTTGAAAAAAAATAATTATTATAAAAAGTAATTGAATTTTTGATAAATTTTAATTATATAAATATTAATTTTAAAAGTATTATAGATATAATAAAATTTTATTAATTATATTTAAAGTAATTATTGTATAATTTAAAAGTTAAAATTGTTTTAAAATTATTTTTAATTTTAATTATAAATTCTTTAAAAAATTTTTAAGAATTATTTTTTATGATTTTTATTAAATATAAATTTCAATTATAAATAGCTAAAGAATTGATTTTAAACTCTAAAAATTACTGTAAACATAAGGATTGTTCTTTTAGAGTATGACTTGATTGTAGTTTTTAAGTTGAATTTGAGTTATAACTTGAGTTAATGTTGTAATTTGAATAAAATTGAGTAAAGTTGAATAAAATTAAAACTTAAAAGAATGTAAACTTGAATAAAATTATAACTTAAGTTTTAATTTTTTCTGAGTTTTGTTGTAAAAGAACAACTTCATAGTCTTTGGACTGTTTAGTAACCCTTATCTTGACAGTGTTGACTGTGATTTTTGGCGAATGGCATGGGTGGAATCGGATTCCCCACCCTGATTAAACAAATTAGAGACAACCATTATCTCGCTCCTTTGGAAAAGGTTTTAATTTTCTTGGCTAAGTTTTTGTTTTTGTTTTGTTTTTTTTGTTTTTGTTTTTTTTATTTTTTGTTTTTTTTTTAAATGTCCAATAGGATAATATTTTTGTTAGTTTCGGATGATTCTTTTCCGATTATGTGGGTTATAACAATTACCCTGAACATGGTTTAATCCTCTAAACTTTTTAATTTTAATAATTACTTTTCTGAATTTATAAAATTATTGTAATGTACCATATTTTACTAAATTTGTTATAAAAAATTTAAAATTTTTTATACGAACACCCCCTTCAACTTTATGCGTTTGTCAAATTAGTCTCAACTTTTAATCTCGGCAATTCACCCTTTAAACTTTAAAATTCATTGTAATGTTAATCAAATTGAAAACGAAGTTAAAAGTTTAGATGGTTTATTCCACGTGAACGTTTAATTAGGCTCATTCTAGTATTTTTGCATTGAATTAGTGTCCATATACAAATTGGTAAACCCCAACTTTCCCCTAAAATGGTTAACCCCTTTCAACAAAAAAAAAAAAAAACGTCACTCATAATGTCTATGTGGGGATCAATTTGATACAAAAGAGTAAAATTAGCCTCGTTAAACATTTATGCGGAAGAAAACGTTTGAATTTTCAACCTTGTTTTCAATTTGACCAACATTGGAACAAATTTTAAAATTTAGACAGTAAATTGTCAAGATTAAAAGTTGAAGAAACAATTTGTAACAATTTGAGATGTTTGAAATTTTCATCAACCGTGTCTTTCACTACTAATTTAACAAAAATATCGCCAAAATGTAGAGATGCAAGAACGGACCGGTCCGGCCCGACCCGATCTCCTTAGGTCCACGCGGGCCGGCCGGCCCAGCCAACGAATTTTGTGGGCCGGGTCGGCCCATATAAGAATGACCTTGGTCCAACCCACACCACGGGCCAATTTTACGTGGGCCAGGTTGGGCCGTGCCGCGAGTCAGGATGGGCCGTGCCATGGGTCTTGAATGGGCTGACCCACTCAAGGCCCATCTTGGCCCATCATGCAATTTTTAATCTTTTTATTTTTATTTTTTATGTTTGTATTTTTAAACAACTTAACAAATATAGAAGTTTGAATAGTTGATGGAAATATAAAAATGGATATTTTATTTATGATTACCTCATTAAATAAAAGTATTTCTAAGGAAAACTCAGTGGAAAAAAACCTTGGTAAGAAAAAAAGAGTACAATCAGAATAATTATACATAAGATGTTTACAAAATTACTAAAAAAAAGAAAAAAACATGAAGATATTATGGGCCTAGATGGGCTAGGCTGGGCTGGCCCATTATGGGCCTAGACGGGCCGAGCTGGGCCGGCCCATCATGGGCCAAGATGGGTCGACGCAGCCCAGCCCAAGCCCGGTCTGGCCCATGATTTGGTGGCCCAGCCCAACCCACCAATATTATGGGCTAGGTCGTGCCTTGAACAGTGACGGGTCGTGCCGGCCTGGCCCGTCACTGTGTCAGGATGGGCCTAGGCCGGCCCACTGGCCCTGGCCCATTGTTGCATCTCTATCAAAATATGGCATATTAGAAATATTCTACAAGTTAAGGAGGCAACTTGTCAAAATTAAAATTCAGGAGGCCAATTACTAAAACCATACAAATTCAAAACACAAATGTGTAAAATAACCTTAAAAATAAAGGAGCAAAAATATTTGTCCTGCCATAAAAATACTCTCTTTTCAGATCTTATGATAGTATAGTCGTTAAGTCTTATGAACTTGTTGTCAGTGGTGGATTTAAGTACAGCTCAGTGGAAGCTACCGTCCCTACTCAATTTTTTTTTGAAAAAAATATTACCTTTAAAAATTTTAAAATTTTACACTTAAGCCCCCACTGAAATAATATATCCCCTCACTAAAATAAATGTATTTTCTTATATGCCCCCACTAAGATAATTTGTTAAAAAAAAATTTAGTGTACGCCCCTATTGAAGTGAAAGGCTGGCTCTGCCACTGACGGTAGTTGTTGTCGTTTCCAAAACAAGTTATATGTCATCTCACAAATTTATTGTCGTTTAAAGATACCTTGTCTTTTTATGTAGCCATCGATAATAAATAATTATATTTTTTAGATGATTTAAGTTAAAAGTACTTAAAAATGGTGATTGTGTTTACATTTTTTAGTTAGAATAAGAATACTACTACATTTGTATTGAGAGAATAAAACCCTATTTTATAGAGTATAAGATCAAATAGAGAACTAATTAAGATGTACATATAGGAAAAAAAATATTTAAGTAAGAGCATATTTGAGAATAAATTATATTTTAGTACCTATTTTTTAAATATAAAAAATATTTAAAAACAAATTAAATAGAAAGTTAATTAGGGTGTAATATGAGAAGTAGACAAATGTTTTTATTAAGGGCATTTTTTAGAAGAATTATTTCAGTATAAAAAAGCACAACAAAATTAGTCAGACGCATCTAATCTAACATATGTAGAGGATTGTAGTAAAAGTATTTGGATGACCATACATAGCCCGTGTGAAACCGGAATGTAGCGTGAGAAAAAGAGAAAAAGACGGGAAAAGATTGAAGGACGAAATGGAGGATCACACATTAAAACTGTTAGATATTGCATAGGTATCATGTCATTATATGGCAAAGATTAGTGCCCAGAGCAAGAAAAAACAAAAAAAAAAAATAAAAAAAAATAGAGCAATGTATACATATACCTTATGAGTTTCTTGTTCTTGTCATAAGAATTGACACAGAAAAACTTGCAATAACCCATATCCTTTCAGGTGGGGTCTACCTTGTTGTGAGTCTAGGGTTATATCCCAATGAGTAAGAATGCTCTTCTTTATACTTCTATTATTAGATACTTTTAAAATTTTTTTTTTGAATAATTAGTTTATATATACAAATTATGTGTGTGCAAGCTTTTTTTTACGATCCACCTGGATGCACTATCCAACATAATGTGTGAAAATAAAAAATATAATATGATAATCGTTAAATATAACATTAACATTGAAAATGCGTAACATAATTACTATCATGTTCAATCTAATGTCAATGTTATAGCTCAATGTCATCATGTTATGCTTTTTACTTCTTATTACATGTTAAGCGGATGGACCATCCATCAAACCTAATACGTAAAAGTGAAAATCACAATATAATAGTTATTGAACGTAATATTGTTATGTATTACAGAAGTGTAAATTAATATAATGTTAATGGCTATCATGTTATGTTTAACATCGAGTTACATTTAATCACTTTCATGTGACGCTTTTTATTTTTACGTGGATGTAGTGTCAATTTCGATAGATTGCAGCAATACCCTATATATATATATGTATATATATATATATGTATATATATATATATATGTATATATATATATATGTATATGTTATATATATATGTATATGTGGTTATTGTGCCCACTCGGTCACGTCATCAAGCACGTTGCACACTCGACTATCTGTGTAAAACTATACACAATAATCCATGGCTCCCCGTTTCTTAATTTCCCTCTCCTTGTTGGCGTGGTAACCCTGGCGGTTACCATCATTGGCATTCATGCAATCAACGTTTACGACTTCGACATTAGAGCCGGATCTAGTGTCGGATACTCCCTCTTCACTAGAGAAATCAGAGTCGCGTACACCAAGCAGACTCTGATAAGTACCACATAGGATTTATGGAGATTGTTCGAGCACTAAAACATTTAGCCTAAATCGCATAAAGACTCGGGTTGGCCAAGGCCGAGCTTAGATATTGGGCCCGAGAACCTAATTGGTTTTGGACCAGCCCAACTCATCTATAATTTTTTTTTTTTTTAACAAAATAGTAGAAAATAGACTAATATGAAAAGCTTAAGAAAGTATATAAGTCAATTTTAGTTATAGAAATTAATAGGTTATAATTTGTCAAGTTATGATTCATAACCAGATAAGTTATGGACAAACTTGTCAAGTTATGGTTTATAGCCAGACAAGTTATGGACAAAAACTGTCAATAACTTGTCAAGTTATGGTTCATAACTAGACAAATTATGGACAAAAACAGTAATTTGGCCTATTTATTAACTTATGTAAACTAATGTTTTTCACTACTATGTACGTTTCTCAACTAATTTTAACCCAAGTTCCTTAATTTTACTCGTGTTTTTGGCAATCTGATTTCTCAAATGTACCACTTTCTTCTATTATTTATGTACTTTGGCAGAATTTATATATGCAACTTGCAATCAAGTTTGTGATCTTGGGAGTGGCAAACATCGGATGCAACCCATCAGAAAGGATTAAAGTCCCAGCGGAACTATGCAATAGAAGCCTAAATAGATGGTCGTTTGTGTACAACAAGGCTCTAAAGTTAATGCTAAAGCAAGTGAAAAATCATCACAAGGACATACACTACTCATACTTTGTTAAAATATAAAACTATTCTTGACCCACCTCCTAAAAGCTTAAGCTTTTGGGATGGATTGATAAACTAACATAGTATCAGAACGGGAGGTCATGAGTTCAAACACCCCGTAATTGTACTATTTATTCTCATTTAAATTGTCATCACGTGTTGGGTCTTTATATATCTCGGGCTTAAATATTCACGTGTTGAGCTTTTCAATTAATTTATCCACACGATTGCCCATTGTCCAGCCCACACGTGAGGGAGAGTGTTAAAGTATAAAACTATTGTTGGCCCACCTCCTAAAAACTTAAGCTTTTGGGATGGATTGTTAAACTAACATATTTTGATACTTACACCATCATGTTTAAGCTCGTGAAGAATTCAACTGCTCACGGTAAGTCTAGAAAAAGATCATCATTTTTCTCCTAATGACAAGGATATACATTAATACTCATGCTTCGATGCTCACGACATCGAAATTTGTTGCATTGATGGTCCTTTTTGTAACATACGGAAGATTTTTAACACGTGATTTGCATGTGATCACCTCTCTCTCTCCTCTCTTAGGAGCATTAGTTTTCATTTGCACAAAATTAATGGAAGATTGAAAATGAAATCCACAAAACTAGCAATTCAATGGGTGAATGTAGAGTCTTTGCTTTATTTCTTCACCTTGTTTTTAGATCGTTTGTTATTTTGGTGAAAATGACAGCTATTGCCCCTAATACAGACGTTATTAAGGGCCCACAAGCTCAATAAATCTTGAAATCTATGGGGTCAATTGCTAACATTTTTTTAGATAAACTGAATGGTCAAAAGCGAAAAGTTTAATTTTATATATATATATATATATATATACATATATATTGATTTGTGTTGAATTTGGCACTAAGTATGACATATGTCAAATTTTAAAATTTGATTGTCATTGATTGATGAGTTTAGTTTTCTTTATTTATTTTTTTTTTACCACATTACCATTTTAAAGTTATTTTAAAAGTAATAATTTACTTTCACAAGTTTCCAAACTTAAAATTTATAAATAAAATATTTCAAAATAACATGATTATGCCTCAGAACACAAAATAAAGCAACATATCAAATACGTCATTCAATTTCAAGCTTTTAAGCAAATATAACATTCATATAGCATTTGTATAATTAACGGTCTTAACTAACATAATCATATATTTTGTATGTATCAACATAATCATATATTAACAAAACTTTTAAAAAGCGACACACCGTTGTCTTGTACATTTATTTTATTGATATAGGTGACCTACAAGCCGTCTTTTAAGAGCAAATTTTCAGTTAAAAAAAAAAAAAAAAAAATTTTAAAAAGCGACAGTATTTTTTTTAATTAAAAAACGACCGCAGAAAATATAAACGACTTTATTGTGTCTTGGTGAGCAACAATGGGAAAAACAACCCAATACGAAAACCAGATCCAATTCGAACAAACCCAAATACCCGTTTTAAAAAAAAAATTTTAATTAAAAAAAAAAAAAAAAAAAATTTTAAAAAGCGACAGTATTTTTTTTAATTAAAAAACGACCGCAGAAAATATAAACGACTTTATTGTGTCTTGGTGAGCAACAATGGGAAAAACAACCCAATACGAAAACCAGATCCAATTCGAACAAACCCAAATTAAAAGGGATAAAAATAGCTTCAGAAGTTTCTCTCAAGTCTGGTCCATTCCATAAATATGGGTATGGTTTCAATATTTCACTATTTTTTTCAATATATATAAATATAGGAAAAACTCTAATATTTATTCATCGAGGGTAACATTATTTTAGTATCTTAATCTAAAGATTATAATAAATTATGTAGTTAACAAAAAAATTTATAATAATTAATTAAATTAAATTCTTATTACATCACGTTATTAAATTTTTATATTTAGTAGTCCTGAAAAAGTAATCATTGAAAACTTATACGTTTATATATATATATATATATATATATATGGTCAGATTGTCCCATTCAGCGTGGAAGATCCGAGGCGTACAACAAGGCTGAGGTTTTCTTTTTCTTTTTCGGTTTTTTGGTTGCTTGTTCACTAACTAGCTGTAGCAAGATTAATCACCTGTTTTGTTAAAGATTGTATTTTATTTTATTTTATTTTTTATTTTTGTGTAGTATTTTACACAAGTAATTAATTAAACAAATTATCGGGAAAATGTTACTGTCTCAGGGCAAGGATCTAGGATCTAGGCATCTAGATTTTTTTTTTATTTTTTTATTTATTTTTCTGCTTCTGGTTTCGGATATAGGCTGATATCTAGCTGGTTTGCCAAACAAGGGCTTATTTTGCACTTTTTTGCTTTGTTGATATGTTTCAGTTTCACTTTGAATATTTTGATAACACTTGATATGCTAATACAATGAACTCATTAGAATGCATCAATAGTTCCTCTGCAATGGATAGACTTTATGTTTTGGTAATAGTGATCTTATAAATTCGAATTTACTAATTTACTTGCACGCAGAAAGGTTGATTTATAGACTGCGAGGATTTAATCGATAAATGTAGACAGTAGTTTTAAGTTTAAGTTTAATTTTCCAAAAAATTTTTTTTGAAGGGATAATTTTCTAATGTTTTGTTGTTTACCAAAACTATTTCAATAAACAACTTTGACGTTTTTCTGGCAATCGGAGCATCGTATGAGGAAACCAGAGGTGGGAACGAGTTTATCTCGTCGAGAGCTTCGACGTGGTATGAACGGTTGACTCGCTCATCCGAAATCAGAAACATGCCTCTCCGGCCTATTTTCAAAACAAAACAAAAAATAAAAGAAGAATTCAAGCGGGTAATTTTGTCTTTCCACTAACAATCTGGGTTACCTGACTGGTCACATGGGCTTCTCCCGTTAACTTTTGGATAAATCTTGACGGAAATGATCAAATTGCACCTGTTTTAAAATATTAGGGGTCGATTTGTCAAAAAAAATATTAGAGACCAAACTGTTACTTACTAAATAAGTTAGGGACTATTTGTGCTAACGACCCTTTTTTATTATTTGTTAGTTTACTTTCATATTCGTGTTCGACTCTCTTATTTTCCCTCGTTTCTCCCTCGTTCTCTCTATTCTCTTCTTCATTGACTTTCCTACATTTCAAGATTTAGCTACAAGTTAAGAAAATTCTTATCGAAATATGCTCAAAGCCTTGATAATTAAATGTTGGGGATCTGTTATTCAGCCAAAGAAGTTGGATACTTGATTTTCATAGGAAGCTTTGAAAGTTGGAATCTGAACTTTTGTGAATGTATGTATACCGAATGTTTGAGGAAGAGATCAAATTATTGTTGCGACTGTGGATCATTTTTTTTTTTTAAATATAATTAATTTTGTCTCTAACAATAGGGCAAGCATAATATTGATAATTTTAGAGAAGTCCATCTAACCAACCCGAATGAAGTATAATTTCAGGTGTTTTCTTTTTCTTTTTTAAAATGACAATTTCAGATTTAAGGTTGTGCTTTAAACGCGATGAAAAAAAAAAAAAAAAAAAAAAAAAAAAATTTAAGGTTGTGTTTTAAACCGGAGAAAAAAAAAAAAAAAAAAAAAAAAAAAAAAGAGCATGTCGTTTTCTCTGAGAATTGGAAAAAAAAAATAAAAAAAATCTTGGATGAGTAGCATATACTTTAGTCAGTCTTGAGTTTTTAATGAATTATCTACGTACGCAATTGAATTGATCTTCAATTGATTAATGATACTTGTGTAATCAAGAAAGTTATCTTCAATAACATTAATAAGGAGGCTATTATGCAATATTTTTTAAGACGAAATTCTGTAGAGGACAATTTTGTAGTAACTTATGTAGTCAAAATTAGCCCCACTCTCACAAAAATTTATGGCTTTGTCATTAGATAAGCTTAACTGTCCACAAGACAGAAGTAGTGCCCGTCCCTTAGTTTTCCAAGCCTAATAATATTATAGCTTATTGTTATTATTTATTAAAATTTTTTTTTTGAAATGATAATCATAATAGTATGATAGCTTGTAGTAGCTTGTATAATGTTAAAACAATGTTGTTCTATGCGTGGTTGGTAGGCTTGGGCAACCATGCACTAGCCTTAAAAATTAAAATGTTAAAGCTTTAAAAATCAAATGTTGGAGATTTGATATTCAGCCACATAATTTTTTTTTTTTTTTGAATGGGAAATGCATTCCAAATAAAAAAAAATACAATCACCAATTCAGATACGAAAGACCCAAGTACATTTAGCGACTAAACCTTCACCACAAAGGTTCGACTGAAACGATCAAGTTGGTAACACATGAACCGAGTTCTAATATGGAGAAACTAAAGATCCACGCACCTAATCGAGCACAAAATTGGCTCTTTCAAACATACTACCAACACCGTAATAATCGGCGAATAACTCTGATCTATCAAGATCGAGAGACCAAAAGCACTAAGGCGTACCACAACACTACAAAAAAACATAACATGCGAACTAAACGTAACGATAACAACCGAATGTGAGGAGACCACTTAAGTTGGATACTCAATTTTCACGAAAATATATTAAAAAAATATACTTTAGAGATAATATATATATATATATATATTCTTTGGGTGGAATATTGTGCGGTTTGGGAGGTCTAAACCACAAATTAAATCATTTAAAAAAATTAGATTAAAAAACCGATCAAATCGTCTAATAATCTAAAAATAATTAATGTTTTAATTCAGTTTGATTTGAATTGAGCGGTTTGGCGGTTTAACGGTCTAAAGTCGGACGTTGAAGAACATGAACTACGCCTATTTCTAGACTTGTGATGTCTTGCTAAACCATATCCATACACCAGCATCCTAGGGTACTATTGCCTTCTTTCTTTGGCTTAAAGTTCGATGTTTTTTCTGTCTTTCTTTAAGATTTATTGTTGTTTATGGGAATATTGTCTTTTCTTAACTTTTTATCGTTGTATTAAAATCGTCATTTTCACAATTATCACTATTAATTATCATGCTGTTTAACATTGTTTTATGTTACTGTCGTTTATCTAACTGTTGTCGTTGCTTTGTTCGTAAGTTGTTGTTGTTGTTGTCAGAATTGCCGTTGTTATTGGGAGATATTACTATTTTCCTAATTCTCGTCGTTTGGAAGAGAAATTTATCGTTTTCTTCTAATGCACAACCCTTTCCTGCTAATAGAGAGCATCGGGCGAAACGAGTTCAGGTATATACTTCCCCTATTCTGGCCCCGTTTTCAACTTTTTCCCCATAACCGCCCTATACCGGCGTATTCGGGGTCAGGAATTACCGTCGGGGAGGCTTTTTTTAACCTTACCCATTTACCTATTAAAAAATATATATTGCAATATTGTCAAACAAAATTACTATTTATAATAAGAATTTTGGAATCATCATTAGGGTTTTTTAAGATGATAGAATAGTAAAATAAGTACTATAATAATATGTGATATATATTTTTATTAAAAATATTTACAGTAATATCGGGACGGGAGTGGGGGTACTTCTCCCACCCCCGCCCTATTTTTATTTCGACGGACAATATAAACCCCCATATCCGACCCTATTCTTATACAATAACTCTTATACACACTATTCAGGGTGGGTATCTACGGGTACCCGCAGTTCCCTTCAAGAGGGGAAAAGATTATTATCATTCGTTTTTCTTTTTGGTTTGGTAATGAATACAAAAGCTACTAAAAATGCGAAAATCTCGCTTTTATTTGAGGTTTTGTGGATGTTAAAAGTTGCTTGTTGTGGTTTTGGGAAGTTAAAGGGCAGATGCTCCTTGCCTGCCACTCTCAGCATGTTGCTCTAACAAAACAAAATCACATCTTCTGGGATCGATATCATCCCTCGGAGGCAACTGGGGGATTTTAGTTGACTAGGGACCTGTTGTTTTGTGGGTTCTAATTGCGAACTTAACTTGGAAAGTGAATTTTTGTGAGAGAAAACATTGTAGCAAAAAAAAAAAAAAATTGAATTCAAATTTTTATTAGAGAAAACGTTACAGCAAATAAAAGTATGAGTTGTGATTCAAATTGTAAGAAGAACGGGTTGCATAACTTCGATGGTCCCTCGGAATACATGTTTCCATAGAATGTGAAGCAGCGAATTGCTCTTTAAACTTAGAAACACAAGAAAATGATACCTCAATGTAACACCATACGGAACCCAAGAGATTAGGATTTCAAACGAAATTCAGTGGAAATTTGAAATTTATATTCATAGGCCTCCATGTTTAAGTGTATGCATTGCACTCAATAGGGAAGCCCACTTTTTGTGGCCTAATTATAAATAGTTGAATAAATGGAGCCCGTTTAGTTCGTTGATTTGAGTTTATAATTTGAGTTGAGATGTGACTTTATGTGAGAGTTTTTTACTGTAGTAAAAAAGTTAGATGTGACTGTTTCTAAGAGATTTTTACTGTAGCAAAACTCAAATTCTAAACTCGAATCGGTGAAATGAACAGAGTGTTATGTTTTTCACGTATTTCATAGAACCAAAGGACAGTTTGTGGATTAGTGTAAACGAAGAGAAGTTTTGTCCGAGCCTCTATTAAGAATTTGGGCAAGCAAAGTAGCACTCAAAGTTTACCCGTTCTTTCTGTGGATTTGAGTTGAGAACTTAAGTTAAAATTTGAATTTATATGAGAAAATGCTGTAGCAACATATTTGAGTTGTGATTCGAATTCTGAAAAAACGGAGCCTAAAATTTTCAGCTTTGCTATAAACTGACATAGGGCAAATAATAATGTCGGATCAACTGAGATATATGCTGCCCTCTTAATAACTTCCTCAGGAACACCTACAAGAGAAATTAAATTAATAAGTCTTGAGAGAAACTGCAAGAAGCCTAAACAAGATCCGCTCAGCCGCACTAAAATGAAGATCATGACAAGGTTATGGCACCGCGAGGACTACCAAGTAATATGTCCATTTAAGTTCAATCACATGATCAATTGGCATTCACCAATGAAGAAACAAGAAGGAATCAATATATAGAAATCTTTTCCTCTTTTCATTTTTGTCTGGGAATCATCATATAAACTTATGCTCCAATGATATTGGTGTATAAAAAAGAGAGTTTTTTTTTTTTTTTTAAACAAGTTTTTATCAATGTATTTTTTACATCTTTTTAATATGTTTTGTGAAAAATGATTCTATGCAAATTAAGTAGAAGGATAAAAATGAGATTTTATGTCTCAAAAAATAGATTTAGAACACCGAAAAACATTTTTTTAAACATAAAAGTACTATTTTAATATTATTAAAAACACATTATATCAAAAAGTATGTTTCTTTTTAACACAGATGTCAAAATAATTTTATTCCAAAACATATAAATATCCCTTATTATATAAAACGCACATGCTATTAATATATGCTTCTCCAACATGTACGCTGTGGTCACATCCATATTCTTGAATATCATTATGGTCCTTACCAAAAAAAAAAAAAAAAGGAAAAAAGAAAATCATCATCTTTTTCTCTTATCTTCAAGAATATATAATGCTAAAAGCAGAAAAACTATCACATGATTATTTGTGTGTTTATCATTTTGCACTATATGTAAAGAATCAAAATCTTGGAAGCAACGCCAACCATGAGATTCATTTCATGTTTTTGGACAAAAAGATGAATGAATCAGTTTTTTTTTAAAGCTTTTTCGACTCCAACCATTAACTAAATAGTTAACTATTTTAAAGAATGTCTTTCACACTAACTAAATATAACTCCATTTAATTTTTTTATTCTTTTATTCTTTTAACTATAATAAATGCAAAGATTTTTTTATAAATTCAATAAAATTATTTATATTTTAAATTCAATAAATATAAAAATAATTTAAATTTAACTAAAATAAAAAGTGTGATTAGAGTGACTCGTCAAAAAATTACTAATTAAAGTAACTTTTTAACTATTTTAATTAAAATTTAACTAAAATTTAAAGAGTTCATGCCTATTAATTTATTTTTTCTTTAGATCAATAAAATCTATAGTAGGACTTCTAGTTCCATCTTTACTGCACCAATAGTACTACTGGAGCCCACAAAAATTAGTGCAATATTGGTTCTCAACCGCGTACACCTCATTTAAAACTCTTGCCTCTTATGTGTATCAAAACCTCTTCAATGCCTCTAACTAACTCTCAACAGTATCTATAGACTATACGTTCTCTTGACTATATCATTCTGTATTTTAAGAGAGAGAGAGAGAGAGGGAGAGAGAGAGAGAGAGAGAGAGGTGGTTTGTGCTTTCTTGAGCTTAAAAAAATGGTTTACAATATTGGTGTTTTGCTAGTGAGTTTCTTCTCTCTCTTCTCTCAGTCCTTGAGTTTTTCAGCTCGTTTGGTTCCGGCCATGTATGTTTTCGGAGACTCCCTAGTAGATGCGGGCAACAACAATTACCTTGTGTTTTCCCTTGTCAAAGCAAATTTTCCACACAACGGCATTGACTTTCCCACCAAAAAACCAACTGGGAGGTTTTGTAATGGCAAGAATGCTGTTGATCTTCTTTGTAAGTAAATCTATTTGTTATGGCGTCCTTTTTCAGTACTATATTATATCTAAAGACTGTCCAAAATCACTTGTATGTAATAATTATTATAGATTCATGCTTAGATTCTATGCCTTCTGGAATTTAGATCTTAGATCTCCTGTGCTAATGGAATTCATCAACCACTCACATCGTGTCACGTCATTTAAAAAATGAAACGTTTAATATAACCGACATTTTCATGTTTTAATGATGCTTTACAGAACTTAATTTGTTAGACATTATTTGGAACACTACAAATTGAACAGTCAGTACTTGTGTCAACTCAAATTAAGGCATAAAACATGTGCATTTTTTGGATAGTTTATGCCGTGTAAGATTGAAAACTGACGTCTTTTTCTCATGTTGAATGTAAGAAAATTCGAATTGTGTCTTAGCTGAACTAGTAATATATGAACCATAAACCGGCACTGCTGGAGCTAGACTCTGTTGTACTATAACAATTGCAATTAATTCATATCTAATGTTGTACTAAAAAAATTGAAATTAATTCATATCAAAAAAGCCAAAAAAAAAAAAAAAAGTTAAAAATAATAATGATGATAATTAAAGATGACAGCAAATTAATTCGATAGATGTATCATAGATGCTATTATGTAAAACACTAGTACTACCTCAATAATTGACACTTTCTAGGTAGAGATTCTAGGAAAAAGATGGTAGATGAAAAGCTTTTTATAGCTGAAGTTTGTATAAATGGTAAACAAAATATTCAAAGAATCATTTGTATAATTCACTTCATAGCTGAAGTTTATACATATATATATATATATATATATTATATATGTGACCATATAATTTTATGATCCCATGTTCATGTAGTTGCATTTGTTATAATTCACTCTTTAACATCTGAATTTAACCAAAGAAAAAAAAAACACTAACAAATTTAATGGATTTTTGGGCAGCTGAGATAGTGGGTTTACCACCATCCCCACCTTATCTTTCTGTGGCATTCAAGTTGAAAAAAAGTCGTAATCAGTTCCTAACAGGTGCAAACTTTGCCTCTGGAGGTTCTGGTATCATGAATCAGACAAACAAAATGTTTGTAAGTAAAACAAAATATCTACTATTGCAATTAGACTTATGTACATATATTATACTTGAACAAAAATTTAATTTTGCCAATGTTCTCTAAACAAAATTTTCTTGCACTCTAATTAATTAAAGTTAATACTTATTCTTTTCTGTGTTTCTATATTATTTGTCCCAACCCCAGTCACTCTCTTTAACAAAACAAGTAGGCTACTTTCTAGCAGTGCATAAGGCCTTGAACAAACAGCTGGGACCCACCGGTGCAAATAAGCATTTCTCAAAATCTCTCTTCCTAATTGTGACCGGAAGCAATGACATCTTTAGCTACTTTGGGTCTGATGAATTACGCAATAAAAGCACTCCATCGCAGTATGTGAACTTGATGTCTTTCACACTTAAGGGACAACTTAAGGTAACAACAATTTATGTGACCTCGAAATTTTTTTTCGATTTATTTGGGATCATTTTAATTAAGGTAATCTTGATAAATACTCTTTAAAAGTGTATGCGTCAGGATTTTTATCCTTTACTCTTAATTCATATATTTTTTAACCAATTAATTACACTAACAAAAGGGTATTTAAAAGTGCATGAATTATTATTTTTACCATTTACTCTTAATTCATAACATTTTTAGTGAAATAATTACAATGACAAAAGGGTATTTAAAAGTGCATGAATCAAGATTTTTACCCTTTACTCTTGATTCATTACATTTTTAGTCAAATAATTACACTAATAAAAGAGTATTTATCAAGAATAACGAGTAAAGATCTAAATTATTTTTTCTTTTAATTATGGGAAAAGGTCATTTATTCTGAGGGACTTTGGGCTAGACCCAATGGGTGCACCTCATGAGATGGGAACCATGTGGGAACCACAACCCCACGGGATTGAATAACATTACACTTTTAACGATTTTTTTCTTTTGTTTTTTTTTGTTTTTTTTTTTTTTTGGGCAGCGTTTGTACAATCTTGGTGCTCGTAAGTTTGTATTTGTTGGGACAGGACTTATTGGATGCATTCCATCGGAGAGGAACAAGAACAAAGGAGAACAATGCAATGAAGAAGTGAATCACTGGTCGGTTAAGTACAATGAAGCTCTGAGGTTAATGTTGAGGAATTTGAAATTTGAGCTCAACGGCATAAACTACTCCTACTTTGACGGTTATAGCGTGATGCAAAATTTCATTCAAAAGCCAACTGCTTACGGTATGAACTTCCAAATTTCTCTGGAGAAAAATATCTCTTTCCTAGTAAATTTGTTCGATTAATTGGCACTAAATTCCAATTAGTTTCTATAAAAATATACCCTTTAATTAATTTAACTTAACCCTTTTCGGAAATAGAAAATGAGAATAATCACATAAAAAAACTAAGGGGACGTTTGTTTCTTATATTCGTCCATGATTCTGAATTATGATTCATGGTTTTCTACAGTATTTTTTCTCACAAAAAATACAACTAAAACGAGAATAATCTTGAATCATGATTCTGAATACATAAATCAAACGCCCTCTAAGTAGTATAAGAAGTTTCTGTACTGTCTCTGAAATTCCAATTACTTCCCCCAAATGTTCTCTTCCACACTTTTAATCTCATATGTATCCTTTACTTTATATTTACGCCGTGATGTATAGGTTAAATATTATTAGAAGGAATGTGATATCTATGATGAAAAGGTTTTCCTATTTGATTATAATTAATTAACTAATTTTCAGGATTTTCCGAGGTTAAAGCTGCTTGTTGTGGCATGGGAAAACTAAAAGCCGAGATCCCATGTTTGCCAATTTCAAGCTATTGCAACAACAGAAGCAACCATCTTTTCTGGGATGGAAGCCATCCTACAGAAGCAGCTCATCGCATCTTTGTGGATCATATTTTTTATGGTCCTTTGCAATACACTTTCCCAGTAAACGTCAAGAAGCTTATAGCTATTTAATTTTTGACCAACGATATATTATAAATACTGCCTTCTTATGAGTGTTTTTTTTATAGAAATGTTAGCGTCACTTTTATGCCACTCTCTTTGTCACTTTTTACATTAACTATTTGAGACATACGTGTATTGTACTATCTTATTTTCTATTTAAATAATAATATATAATGCATGTTAGTGAATTACACGTGTGAAGTAGTAAATGAAAAAAATGACGCCAGCATTTCTCTCTCTTACTGCAATGTGACAACCTTATAAATTAAGTTTCATTAACATGACCTACCAGTTCTTAGATGTGTACTGTAATGACTGAGAAAATTTAAGACCTTAAATAATACAATTCATGTATTTTTAATCCAAGGATTTTCTTAGAAAATATTATGTTATATTGTGAATGGAGGATTTATGGAATTAATATATGTATTCCTAAATTCCATAGCAAATTTCATGTTAAGTTCATGTTTCGATCAAGTAAATTCGATCGATAAATTCTCACCGTATTTTAAGGCAGAATAATTTTCAGTACAAGTATAGTTTGAGAATCTTAATTTCAAGAATCTCTAAGCACAGCACGATGTTAGCGGCATATAAAAAAAAAACGCACTGACATTTTAAAAGAAGAAAAAAATCCTTAATTGCCAAACAGTTAGGTTAAAGTCACAAGATACATACCTATAGTAGATTGATACAATATGAGCTCGGGAGTTGACACTGTCAGAAACGTCATTCTCGGGATAGAATACAGAAAATTAAAATTTAGAATTTGTTCAGTCTAAAATTAATTTCAAGACTTGAAACAGTTTGAAATATTACGCGAGTAAGAATATAAAACAATATTGAATTATTCAGAAATTGATATTGGACTGTAAGTAGTAGATTAACTTACGTGAGCTAAACTAATTACCTCTAATCAGTATAAATTTAATCTGTTTAGAGGAAATAATTGAGGATAAGATCAGGCACGTAATCTTGCCTTAATCAGATACTTTATATAGTGAAATTTTTAGGGTTCTTGCACTTTTTTTCTCTTATTCTCGCTCATTCTCTCTCTCCTCTCACGTTTTCTCTCACACAAACCATCAATGGCCAAATACTCAAGTTAAGATTCCGACCTCCATTTTTGACACCGCCGGTGTCAATAGAAAGATCTCGACGAGCTGAGTTCAACGACATGCGGCACGACCTCCAACTCCGCCGGAATCAGCCGCAATCGCCGGCGGAAGTTTCGAAATTTCCATTTCTTCCCGTCGTGATATCTCCGCCATCCGACCTCCGATTGAGATGATTTCAGTCCCTATGGACTCAGTGCAGCGAGACGAAGAAAACCCATCCATTTTCACAGCTCGATTCTGGCCGGAGCACCGCCGTCCGTGGTGGTCGGAATCGCCGCCGCCGTCGCCGTCGTTTCTCTCTCTCCAGGCCGTCGTGGATGTCACCGCCCCCACCAATCAACTCAGAAGCCGACGTCCAGTAGATCCCGACCAGCAGCCACCGTTGCCGTCGCAGTTTGGCCGGAAAACGGAGCTACTACCGTCGTCCGTGGAGGGAAGAGGTGGTTCCGACGATCTAACCGTTGGATCGTAGTGAATTTGGTGTCACAACACTCAGAAGGAAACGGGTAAGAAAACCCCTCATCCAATTTTAAGAATTGATGGCCGGAATTGTGAGATTTGAGTCGTCGGATTTTACCGACGTTGCCGGTCCCGATAGGTACTGTTACAGGCCGAATGGTGTGAAATTGACTGCACCAATTGACTTAGAAGGGTCAAGTTATGGGGGGTAGGACCCAAGTCCGCCGCGGAAAAACTCTCCGGGAGCCGCCGCCGCCGTATGCCGCCATATTCCGGCGAGGTGTCGTTTCTCAGGCTATCGACATCCGTTTGCTGATCCGAGACCATATCCTGACTCGTTTCGACGTGCTGAACGAAATGGTGACGTCCGTTCAACCAAATTCAATTCTGATAAGAATGGTCTAGTACTGATTGCACGCGGATCGAGGTGGTTCAGACTAAACAAGTGAAGATCAGAATTGAGTGTTTAAAGCTACGATGTTCCTCAAGGATCTTTCATAGTGCTTGCAGCTTTTTCCAAAGTTAGTTTTGAGGAATACGCATGAGGACACGACAAGCGAGATACTATCAGAACCGCTTAGCTCGGAATCCAGGCAAGTACAAACCTTGCTTACAGTTTAATTAAGATAGTCATATAAAGCGTATGATTTTCACGAAATACGTTAATTATGAGATTCGTGAATTAGGTTTATGTTTATGTTAAACGTCATATATAGCTTTTCAATAAAACTTAACGATTTTCAAATAAACATGTAAGCGAAAATCGTAAAGAAACGATGCGCTAGACGTTTAATTTTACAACGGTAAATATGGACCTTAACACTATTACGAGCCCGTCAAGTGAGGTAAAGTACAGTTTATTAAAAGTGTATTATGAATGATAATTTAATTAATTATTAAAACTAATTAATTAAATTATCTAAGACTTAGAATATTGTTAAGGAAGTTAATTAATTACTAAGATTAATTAACTAACTTATGTATACTTAGTATATGAATAAAAGGGTTAATTAATTACCAAAATTAATTAACTAAATTATTAGACTTATTATAAGGATAAGATAATTAATGAATTATCAATTTAGCACAAATTTGTAATGACAATTAAGGAAAATAAGATTTTGAGGATTTAATAAATTGATCATTATAGTAAATTATCCTTCAATAAAGGAAAGGAATACATACCTTAAGTAAAGGGTTAGATTTCCTTCATAAGTTGCTAAAATAGAATAGCAAATGACAGATAATTTCACACTCTCAATGGGTGTTCATTTTCAGAAGTAAGCAAGTAAGAGAATAAACTGTTTGG
>NW_010361129.1:130948-155247 GCF_000414095.1 Morus notabilis | reverse complement strand
GAATGGATACCGCTCACGCAGTTATCTTCCGCAGTAAGTTTAAGAAAAATCATGTATATGTATATATGATTTAAAGGTTTCAAGCATGTATGTTTAAAAAGTATAGGTACATATGTATGTTAAGGAAACCAAGGTTGTAGCTAACAACCCTCGTTTTGAGTATTTAAGTTTTAGAACGTTGCAACAGAGCATGCAACAAATAAACAAATTTTAAACATGACGATTTAAAACGATTGATTTTAAAAGGGCTTTAAGATGTACTCGAATTTAAGATTTCTCACGAAATCCGTTTTAAAGTCAAAATTAAATGGCCCGATTGAATTGGCTAGTTTTAGAAAGGCTTTTAAAGAGTATTTGAAATAGGAGTTCAAATGCTGCTCTGTTTGAAAGATATTTTTAGAACGTTTTATCTTAACTGAAATTAAGAAAAGCTTTAAGAAATTTAGTGATTCACTTATTTGAAATTATTGTTACAAATTATGAAAGTATTCTTTCTTATATTAAAAAAAAAAAATGTTCCGCAAATTTTAAGAAACCCCAGTAAGTACAAGTTAAAGTTTAAGTTACAGTGGCGGCCTCATAGGAGGGGCGTCTCATGTACTATTTAGTGCACCATCATAATTACAATGAAATTTCTTCATCTCTAATGTAACAAAAGGTATACCATAATATGGTATGTTATTTTCATTTTTACTTTAATGCATAATGCTATTTGAAATGCTAAATTTACTTTTACTCATAATCATTAAACTTTAAAAGTTGTAAAAATAAACTTTTATTTTTAAAATAATTAGAAAATGTAAAAATTGCAATAGTTACACGGAAAAATAAACATTTCAACCAATAGCAATCAAATGTCAAATTTTTCATACATTATACTTGGTGGAAAATTTACCACAAAGTATACCGTATGCGAATTTTAGTACAATAAATAGCATTGCATTGGAGAGTGTTTTTTATACTCAAATGTTAAATTTGTAATTAACACGTCAATTATAGCATTGCATTGGAGATATTGGCTCTTTAAAAAAAAAAAAGCTAACGCGTCAATTAAGTTTTGAAATACGCAATACTACTTAGACCCCATTCATTTCACCAATTTGAGTTTAGAATTCGAGCTTTACTACTGTAAAAAGCTCTCCTAAACAGTAATATCTAACTTTTTTACTACAGTAAAAAGTTTTCATATAATTAAAGTCACATCTTAACACGAATTAAAAACTCGAATCAGTAAATTAAACAAGTCTTTAGTGACCCTGCTGAATTTATTTACATTTTAGCCTGCCGATTTGCTAGCATACTTAGCGTACCAGAGAGCCACAACCTTATAAGGTTCATTACCCTACCAGTGCTTACGTTTGATCAGTACTATTTATTGCACTATTAATCACATTAAAATACTTTCTTACAGAATATTGCTCGGGATAGATGTCAGAATTGATCAAATTCTAGTGCAATATGGAATACTGCACTATATGGGTCATAAAATAACATCTAACCAAAACGAAAATTTCAAAAAAAAAAAAAAAAAAAAAAAACATGAGTTCTCACTGCTTGTCGGCATATGAATAGAATTATTATTATTATTTTTTGATAAATAAAAAAAATCTTATTTTCTACAATGTGGTCTATTGACGACAATTTATTGAGGCTTTGAATTTTGGTTTTCAGTGTCCATATCATGGAAATTTCATAATGCATACTACTAGAATTTTCTTTTTGTCCCGGAAAAAAGAAGGGCTGAAAATAGACAAAAACACGTTATAATAATTCCAACCACGTCCAATAAAACAAGTCAAAATGTGGATTTTGCTGACAATAAGCACCTATTCACACCCATGGAGCTCAGACTTCAAATTTCAGGACTTGGAGCCACTCATTTTAATGGTCATCAGCTTGGCTAAACCCAATATACGTCATGACCGACCAATGTTACAAAAACATCTAGCCGATTCAATTTCCCTGTTCTCATTTAGGACTTTTGAGATTATGCCTCGTTCACTTCGCAGATTCGAATTTTCAATTCGAACTGAGATATGACATTTTTTAAGAGCTTTTCATTGTAGCAGAAAAAATTAGATGTGACATTTTCTGATAGTTTTTTATTGTAGAAACCTAAAACTGAAAACTCAAATCGGTGAAATGAACGAGGCCAATATTTTCAGTTGAAGATAGGGAAATTAATTTTAAAACATTTATTGAGAAATTAGCTAGCTCCAGCAAAAGAAAAAAAAAAACACTAGTTCCAATAGTGTTTTTATGGGAGAAAATTCAGTGACATGTAATTATATTTTTCGGATTTATATTATAGCTTTTTCTAATTCAGATTCATTCCACGTTTGTTAACCTTAATTAGCTCATGATTGTGTGACACACATCAAAAACAACTTCAATGTTCGTGGTATAAATCAGAAGAGTTTTTCTAATAGGATTAGAAAAAAAAAATAAATTATTGATAATTTTTTACTTTTTAACTGTCAAATCTACATTAAAAATTGTCTGTTTTACATATTTTTTAAGTCTGATGTAATTTTAATCATATCTAATAGTCAAAAACTGACACAGGTCTATTGGAAATTTCTCATGTCGTTGGGGCTAGGTTTACATGTTGATGTTACTATTTTATTCTGTTTTCAAAAGGAATATTGTTTGCTTTCTACGATAATTCTCACATAGTATAGCTATAGCCATACAGAAGTATTCGAGGACGTGTTAAGAAGTCACAATCTCACCAAAGCTCTAGATTTATCCACTAATTGCCGGTTATCCCACGTCAAACTAGTTATGACCTTACATAACCAAGTCATGTGTGAGCTACATTGGTGTGTATACATAAATATAGATAAATGCTAGCATTATTTTTTCGGTTATTTTTTTATCACTTTTCTGTATTAACTGTTTGACATATAAACTTGATTATCTTATTTTTATTTAAATAATAATTTATCATATTAATAGAGTCACGTATCAAATAAGTAAATATTAAAAGTGATAAAAAAAAGTTATGCTAACCTTTCTCATAAATATATATAAAATGTATAGAAAATATGTTTATATGTATATATACGCGGAATATTCCAAGCGCATGCTGAAAGATTAAAATGCAAACGTGTCGTCAACTTTTTGCATATTGCACTTACAAAACTTTTAAATTCAACGTGGCAGGAAATGCAGCTGTAGCTAGGATTTAAGGAAGAAAAATACTTTCTTTTTAATTTTCCTTTGTTTTCTTTTCCTTTGTTGCTTTTTTCTTTTTCTTTTTTTGCTTGAAAAAGAAGAAAACACTTGGTAGTGGACGGAGTATGGGACGGTGCATTTATTGCGGCTAGCAGGGGTCAGAATGTTTATAAACTAATCTGACAAGGCAACGAAAATGTATTAAAACTCTCTTGATATATTAAAGTAAAATATACTCCACATTAGCCACTAAGCAACCAAACACTAATATTAAGCATATGTTGTACTTTGTTACTAAAATCACTATCGAGTATATAGAGCCCGTTTAGTTCGTTGATTTGAGTTTTTAATTCGAATTAATATGTGACTTTATATGAGAACTTTTTGACTGTAACAAAAAAGTTAGATGTGACTGTTTATGAGAGTTTTTTACTGTAGTAAAACTCAAATTCTAAACTCGAACCGATAAAATAAACAGGGTCATAGTATATACAAAACTTATTAAGCATAAAATGATTTTCTTGCACCTATATTCCAATTTCACGTATAATATATCTAGGACTAGTTAAAATATCTAAACTTGAATCATTTTTATATGGCCAGTTACTACACTTTCGGATGCTAATGTTTTTTTTTTTCCTTAAAAAATTTTCATTTTATTAAAACAAAGTATTACTTACTCAAATTAGTCGTAAGTGAGCACCACTTATAATGAAATTCAACCCCGAACATTGACTGGATCTACGAGTAATGATAGATGAAGCATAAGCGCGAAACACAAGTGCCAAGAATCAACAAAAAAAAGACCCATTCAGCACATAGAGATTAAGCGCGACTGGGCTCGTTAGACAGAATCACTACAGTCGATAAATTAAACTAATTGACGGAGGCTAATCTCAAATAATTGAGACATAAGTGATACGATATAAAATCACATATAGTTGGATATCATCACTCATGCTATCGAAAGGCGAAAAAACCACCTCCATCATTACAGAACTAACATAATAAAAAAACAATATAAACCAACACGAACAATGTGAAAATATCAATGCTTTTATTACAAAACAATATATATAACGGAAAATAAATAGCCACAGCCAATTGGGAGCCATGACCGACAAATAGAGTTTGGCGACGCTAATGTTTTTCTAGTTAATATTATGTTTATAGTCAATGAATTATCTCCAACAGTTCCAAATAAATAGGAAAAAAAAATTATTTTTCTCTTACAGTTTACGCAACTGCTGCCCCTTGGCCGCTCATGTATGTGGTGAGTTCACATTGGCCAATAATCTCACAAAATCAAAAGTATAATATCATCAAATAGAAGTAATATTTGCATATTCTAGTGAATTAATTTAGACCATAATCTATCACAAACCGCAGCAGGCCATTTGTCTTTCATTATTATTATTATTAATTATTAATTATTATTATTTTCAAGAAATATTATTCTTGCCTTATCTAGTGGGATGAGTATTTTCCAGCTTAACCAGGCATATTCAGCTTTAGAGCCCACACGGTGTTTATTGAACAAATATAAATATTGCGTCTTTTTCACACCCAAAAAGAAAAAAAAAAATTCTTCACCAACTTTTGCTTCTATATAAATCAGCCAAATTTGCCAACCCTTCACCTCTCCCCGAAGCTAGATTTGAGAGAGAGAGAGTCTTACATAATTAAAGCTCTTGAAAATAATGGCTTATTATAACAATAACATTAATGTTATGCCAAAGGGTTTCTTCTTAATCCTAATTATCTTTCTTCTTGATTATGAGGCCATAATCAGTTTCTCAGAAGCTCAACAAGTTCCAGCCATTTATGTATTTGGAGACTCCCTGGTTGATGTGGGCAACAACAATTACCTCAAGCTGTCTCTTGCAAAGGCAAACTATCCTCCTAACGGAGTCGATTTTCCCGGCCGGAAAGCTACCGGCAGGTTCTGTAACGGCAAGAATGCAGCAGACTTTCTTGGTAAGTTGCTATTATATCACACACACACAAATATAGGTATATATTAGGTCATGACTGTCATCTCTCATTTGTATTATTTGACATGTTAGATTCTACTAACTAACGTAGTATATTATTATTTAAATAAAATAATGGGATAGTAAAATTAACGAATCAAATAATAAATGTATAAAGTGACAAAAAGAGTAAATTTCTCCATAGTAAATGTTAAGTCGGTTCTACTGGTTAACGGACTCATGCTGTTATTTTTCGTGTTCCTTATGTTGTTTGATCTACCATCGAGTTTCTTTTGAACTATTTTGAATGGTTAAGATAAGATACTAGTGACGAAAAGTTTGAAATTGTCATACTAAAAAATCACTAATTATATGTTTAATCCTGCTTAGTTTTCCCCCTCTCTTTCCGGATTTTATCCATTTCATCTCGCCAAATTATTGTTATAATATAAGATTAAGGCAGCACCTTGAGCAATATTACCAGCTAGCTAGGAATTAAAATCCTATTATAACCAGCCAAAACAAGAAAAAACAAAATAACAAAATAACAACCACAAATTTTCAATCTAAATTAACAAGTCATGATGATGCATGCATATTTGTATGTATAGTATAGCTGGCTTTTCTTGTTTGCTTCTTGCCTATATTGTAGGATATTATATATATTCATCAAAAACAAAAAAAATATTGGACAAGTCAATTTTCAGTGGCAAATCATGTGCAGTGAGATGCGATCTTCTTTTTGGGTGAATGGCAATACATCTGAAAAGCTTTTCTAGCCAAAAAAAAAGAATATGTCTCAAAAGCCTTAAAAAGCATTGCCCAGTTTGGTTGTTAAATCAAAGATTCTGCGAACTAATTCAGTGGAGGTTGTGGAAAGCACTTCTATTTTTTTTATTTTATTTTTAAATTAGGGACATAAGCATATAAATAAACTCATAAGTTAAGGACCCGTTCATTTTACCGATTCGAGTTTAGAATTTGAGTTTTGTTATAGTAAAAAGCTCTCAGAAATAGTCACATTTAATTTTTTTGTTAGAGTAAAAAGCTCTCACATAAAATCACATCTCAACTCGAATTAAAAACTCGAATCAGAGAACTAAACGAGCCCTAACTCTCTCCACTTAGTGTCTTTTGATGTGTGCACTATCATTTGATACACATATAATTTATAATTTTAATTTTGCTATAGTATTTATTATCACAAAAAATTTAAATTTAAAAAGTTTCTGTCCATGAATTCTCTCATAAAATTTGAATGAAAAATCAAAATTTTTGGTATGAACTCATGAAACAAAGGGGGCCTGAATTGTTGATAATACATGCATGCTGCACACATATTGCTTCTGGAAAGCACTATATATATATATATATATATAAAGAGGCATCTCCTCACTCCACGTGTCTATTGGTCATTTGCTTTTCATGTTTTCCTTTTTTTTTTTTTGAAATGGTCACTTTTCTTTATTTCATTCTTTAAATGCATGTATATGGGGACATATTATTTTGCATGTCTTTGTCAAAATATTAAAATTTATGAATGAAAAATTGGGTTAATTATTGAACAGCTGAGAAAGTGGGCTTAGCAACTTCGCCACCATATCTATCTCGTACCTCCAATTCCAACAAGGACACTTCAACCGGAATCAGCTTCGCCTCAGGAGGAGCAGGAATTTTTAATGGTACAGACGAATTTTATGTAAGTTAAACAAATTCTTTTTTTTTTTTTTTTTAGTATATAAAAAGTGAAAGTAAAATATTCAAATGGGCTTTAATAACTTAGCCCATAGGGCCTTCAAACGCTTCGGCCCACTACAAAGTTTTGCAAAAAGTGTTAAAAATAAAAGAATGCGGTGAGCGTGGATCGAACACGCGACCTTCAGATCTTCAGTCTGACGCTCTCCCAACTGAGCTATCCCCGCAGATGTGAAATGATTGTCTATTAATTAAATGTATTATTTTGTTGGCAGCGTCAATCAATACCCCTAACAAAACAGGTCGAGCACTACTCGAAAGTGCATGAGCAGCTGGTGCAGGAACTAGGAATCGGAGGGACAGAAGTGCATCTCTCAAAATCTCTGTTCGCCATCGTCATCGGAAGCAACGATCTCTTCGGCTACTTCGGTTCCTCCGAGCTTCGCAAGAAAGTCACCCCGGAACAGTACGTCGACAAAATGGTTGTTACACTACAAGAACAACTAAAGGTACGTACGTACGAAAAGCACGTAAAGACTCAAATGCATGCTTTTTACACTAGAGAATCTAAGCGTGCGTTTCGAAGAGAGATTCGTACCATGATTCGAATCATAGGTAGTGATTTATTTTATTATTTTTTTTCACACATAAATTAAAAATAATTATAAATTATTAATCTAAATTTATCAACCAAACACGTTTAGATGAAACTAAATGAGACAATCATTTTTCTTTTTTGCCCCTCTTTCTTTTTAACAGAGATTACACAGTTACGGGGCTCGTAAACTTGTGGCAGTCGGAGTAGGGCCAATTGGGTGCTGCCCAGCAGAGAGGAAGAAAGACATCAGAGGAGGATGCTTGGAAGAAGTAAATCAATGGGTTATCAAGTATAACGACGGTCTAAAGTCAACGCTGACTCGGCTGAAATCGGAGCTGAAGAACTTGAACTACGCCTATTTTGAGACTTATGATGTCTTGCTAAACCTTATCCAGAAACCAGAATCCTACGGTACTATAGCGCCTTTTTTAACTTCCTTTCTCTAAATTGCCTCCTTCTGTACGTAATATTAGATATTCACCACGCAAAATATGGATTTTTTAAAAAAAACTCTTTTCTTCTTCTTTTTCATTTATTTTCGTATGTGATCATTTTTCTGTCATTAATTTTAGGATATTGTCGTGTTCAACTGTTCAACCATCCTCGGTTTTGTTGCTTAAAGAAAAAAAAAATATATATATATCTATATATATATATATATTTTTTTTTTTTCTTTAAGCAACAAAAGTCCATATTATTTTGTCGCTTTTTTAAAATATTGTCGTTTATGGGATATTATCCCTTTCGTATTTTTTTTTTCCTAAATGTCCTTTTCCTAACTTGTTATCGTTGCATTAAAATCATTGTTTTAAAAATCGTGACTATTATTATGCAGTTTAAAAAACAAAATTTCGTTGTTTTCGTTTCGTGGTGTCATTGCTTACGTTGTTATTGTCGTTGGGTATGTTGTTCTCAGAAGTTTCGTCGTTTCTAGTGGATCTCACTGTTTTTTTTTTTGCCAATGCACTACCCTTTCCAAATACTCTCACTCGTTGATCACTTGAAGATGAGAAAAAATTACTATTAAGTTGTTTGGTTAGAGGATTCGTATCCTGATTCGAATCATAATTCGTGGTTCGTTACAGTGTTTTCTCTCACAAAAAATACACGTAAATCAAAAATAGTTCTAATCTCATAATTCTAATCTATGAACCAAACGTCTTCTATGATTTGTTTTCCTTTTGCTGATGAATACAAAAGTGACTGAAAATGCGAAAATTCCCCTTTATTTCAGGATTCGTGGAGGTTAAAGCTGCTTGTTGTGGTCTTGGGAAGCTAAAGGCCGATGCTCCTTGCCTGCCACTCTCAGCATATTGCTCCAACAGAGCGGATCACATCTTCTGGGATAAATATCATCCTTCGGAGGCAACTGATAGCATTTTGGTTAATTATCTCTTCGACGGTCCCTCGGAATACACATTTCCGTTGAATGTGAAGCAGCTAATTGCTCTTTAAACTCAGAAGCACAAAAAAAATAAATAAATGATGCCTCAATGTAATACCATCCGGGACTCGAGAGACTAGGATTTTTTTTTTTAAAAATCATCAGAAAATTGGGATTTATGGAAGCCCACTTTTTGTAGCCTATAATAAATAGTTGAACAAAAGAAGAGTTCTGGCAAAAATTCAAATGCAATGAATATGTTCTTTGTGCCCATGTATTTCATAGAACCAAATGATAAACAAAGAGAATTGGATCTCTATTAAGATTTTGGACAAGCAATGAAGCACTCAGAGCTCAAATTGTTCGACTTTGATATAAAGTCACGTAGGACAAATAGTAATGTCGTTTACGGCGGCAGAAAAAAGCCTTACACTGTCCGCGTGCTCCGTCTCCGTTGCAACCATGATGGTTTTCACCGTTTTAAGTGTTATGTCATATCAGGAACAGGAAGCCGTTTTGGAAACTAAAGCATGAGTTCCTAGCCAAAGAGAACAAAAAATTCAAAAGAAAAACATTTGTGTGAAAACTAATACATGCATTCAGAGGTTACCTTTGAAGACTTTAGGATTCAGATGAAATCATGAAAATATATCCCGTAAAAAGAGTCTTAAGTCTCCCTTGAAGACATCAAATGCCAACATCTTGTCTACCGCTTTCTGCATTCGAAAGGGGAGGGAATCAGTGTCATTGCAAGAAGAATAGAAGCATATGAAAACAGTTGTCATATTTAAGGCTTGGTTTTTGAATCAACACCATGTATAGTTGATCTTGAGCCGATAGATGTTCATTACACAATCTCTCAACGTGCTTATTTTGTCCAGCAGCTTCCAGCATAGATGCTGCTCTCTTAATAACTTCCTCTGGAACACCTACAAAAAAATGAAATTAGTCCTAAGAGAAACTGAAAGAAGCCTAAACTAGATCCGCTAATCCGAATTAAAATCATGGTGACAAGGTTATGGCGCCACGAGGACTCTCCAAATAGTATAACTATTTTCAGAACAAAAAATAAAATAAAATAACGCATTCATTTAGTTCAATCACAATTAGCATTTTACCAATGGTGGAAAAATGAAGCCATAAAGAATCAAAAGAAATCTTTTCCCTTTTAATTTTTGTTTGGGAATCATATGAACTTTATGATCCAATGATGTTCTATTATACCAGCAAGCAGCGCACAGTGCAGTCCTGCAGGATGTGGAAAAAAAAAAGAAAAAAAAACCGTATGATTTCCCATAAAGATTTCCAGTCAGCAGTAAGTAGGCATCTCCGATATAGACAAACAAGTCTAAACTCGAAGTTTAAACTCACCGTAGCTGAGAAGCGCATAACCCGGAACTAGCCTGCAACAATTAGAAAACATATACCATGAAAAACTCACAAACATTTTCAAATCCAATGAATTCCAACATTTTTTTTTTTTTGCTGGAACCAATGAGATCCAACATTCGCACAACAAGAATTATTCAACCTTAAATGTTGACAATATGGCTCATAAAGTGACGTCTGGGAGGCTAACTCACGATTGAATCGGTTTGGCATAAAAAAGCTATTTGGTAACCCTAAGAATGAAGCAACTGGTACCCAATCCCAGTAAGAATCAATACTTAAGAGCTAACCACACTATAGAATGCTGCATGCACGGTCAGAAAATGGGACATGAAAGCGGTTTTCCTAATCTCCAAAAGTTAAGACAGTCCATCAATAGTGATGCAAAAGCAAAAGGAAAGGAAGCATACCGGTATAAAAATACAATATCTTCGGCATCTGCAGAGTTGTTGTCGGGCCTGAGCACGCTCATGGTGAAATATTTGATTTTTTCAGACTGAAAAATGATTAAAACAATAATTATCCTTCTCATAATATGCAATTGATGAGAGTTAATAACTTATGTTGTAAGTTCACAAGGGTTACTTTTGGCAGATAATTCTCGTCAAATAACTCAGTCAAATGAGTGCACACCAGAACCTGCAATTAACCAATATAGCAAATTTCATCAAGTCACACCTTCTCTTCATCAAAGTTCATTAGGTACACACTACCGAAGAAAATCAAAGACTAGGTGCTCAATAGTCAATTTAAGAGCTGTCCAAGTGTTCTAACACTATAGATTGTTCTCTAATAAGAATTAAGTGCCTATTCATGTATTTTGCATTTTTTCTGCAGTTCGAAGGAAAGCCCTCCTGAATTTGAATGTTAGGTTCTCGGGTAAACTTGAATTTACGACAGTGTTCTATGAAAGTGTATTACTTGGTAAGTTACTTCAATGTCAATCACTTGCTCACATTGATACCAGACTAATCAAACTATAGGACAGAATTAAGATGGATGCTATTTAGAGGATCAATTTATTCTGTAAGAGGGAAAAAAAAATATATCAGCAGAATATAAGAAAAGAAATTGTATGAACTGATGTTCTCGTGATAAAAGTCTGAACCAAACTAATAATCTATCGCCCTGGTGGGGGTAATTGAGCCTCAAACCTTTGAGGGTTCATCACGTGAGACAAAGTGACTTATGGTTCCACCAAGCAAACCGATGCCATCTGAAACAACAGGGAGAAGTTTTATGCAAATACATTCTAGTGCTAAACTTGTGACAGATCATAGAAAACTTATGATGTTGGAAAGACCAACCTTCTGTAAGAGTGCCCTTTCCAAATTCATCCAATAAACACAGAGATCGTGAGGTTGCCAGCCTGTTAAAATGTATCGTATCATTTAGCATGGTCTTTAAGAGAATATGTTTTCATGATCAAATCATTTAGAAAAATACTTCAAGAACTTTCAAATAGATTAAAAAGTATCACATCAGTTAGCATGGTTCTTTAAGAGAATATGTTTTAGTTATCAGTAGAACAATTCTTCAAGAACTTTTATCCATAGTCATTAAGAAGGTCTGAATTCTGAGATTTATTTAAAGGTGCAGAACCAATAACAGGTATGTTGTTGAAAACCACATCTCATGGATTATTAATGAGCATATACTTCAAATAGTCTCTTCTGAGTATACCTTAGCATCATTCCTACTTGATGCAAATCAATCATAAAGGTTGATTGTTCTGCAGTCATAAGTTTGCTGCCCATGGCACAGAATATTCTGCCATAATATTTAGCAACAACTACTGTTAGTCTGATGATTTCCCTATAAAAAGATGCTACTCCAAGATTAGGTTGCCTGTATGCGTTTGATAAATGATATGCTACTGAAAGATATATGTCTGTAGAATGAAGTGTCAAACCTATCAGTCAAACCCACAGTAGCCGCATCTGCTGGCACGTAACTTCCAATGTGGGAAAGGAAAACAATTAAAGCCACCTAGAAATAATAACTGTTTAGTATGCCTAGCCTTTTTGCTAGTGTCACTGCCACTTTCTGTTACTAAGAACGGAAAAAATTATTATTATCTTACCTGCTTTATGTAGATGCTTTTCCCTGAATAATTAGGGCCACTGATGATGTTTATTCTTCCTGAAACCACAGAAACATTAAATTACAACAAGATTCAATATGAAAACTGTATAGTTTCATTTACCACTGACCATCATCTCCAATCTTTGTGTCATTGGGAATAAACGTGTCGACTGTCATCTCCTGCAAAACATGTCTGAAATGGAACGAACTCTCAGTACCCTCTAGGTAAGAGGTGGCATTATCCGGATTTTGTAATGAGATTGATGCAAACAACCAGAAATTTCTGACCTTCCATTTTGTATATCGAGCAAGTTCTCAACTGTCAAGGTAGGCCTTACATAATTGTTCTGACGAGCAACCAGCGCCAACGATAAAAAGCTAAGCTCCACAAGAAGATTTAGAAGTCAATAACAAAAGTGTACTTTAAACAGGGATGCATAACAAAGAAAGAAAGGGTGAAAGGTTCCAGAAGAGAAGGATAGCGGTTAAACTAATTCTCACCAGTCAAGTTCAGAAGTAAAATTCACAGCCTTGAGCAAATGTGTTGAGAATAGTAGTATATGCGACACCAAGTCTCTAATAATTGCCCTCTCCATATCTTTATCAATTAAATCGCAAATAAACATACATAAAGAGGTGAATGAACATGATTCACAGAGCTACAATGATGGACTCTTGGTATTTTTTATGTCTAAAACACCAAAATTACAGAGTAATTTATAGTTTCAACCAGGGAATGAAGATTTAGCTTCCAATAGGTTGACAAATGAAACAGTCTTAATCATATTATCTGCGACACTAGACATTGGCCTGTGAATGTCTTCTTCAGATATTCTATGCAATGAGGGGGAGGAAAGAAAAAAGGAGTGTTAGCACTGCAATACCGAGTATTTTGTGATAAATGTCTCCAAGGAGATTGTCCAACTCTTGTGTCTTTGGTGTACGATAGAAGAATCTTTTTGTTTCCCCATCCATATCTGAGAACTACTTTTCAAAGCTTATAATCAGTTACACATGCTAATTTAAAACATAAAATAAACTATCTAAATTATGAAAGCATCAACTCACAGCGAAAACAAAATCGTGAATTTTCTCTAGGGTAATTTCATCAATTTCTTCCTCCAAAATGCACATCAAGTATCCTAGAGAAGAATATAACAGAATTAGGAACAAAACAATAAAAAAACCAACTTAAATCTGGAAAGTACGAAATTCGGTGGAATTAAGGAAGAGTGTTCTAACATGAAAATTAAGCAGCTTAAGGGTTGAGGTCATCTCTAGGGTCCAGTTCAGTGCAACACAAAACTTAGGGCACGCTCTTTTTGCTAGTTCAAGTTGAGAATTTTGAGTTTAAAAGTGAAATTTTGTGAGAGAAAACACTACATCAAAAAAGGTGAATTTGAATTTTTGTGAGAGAAAACATAATAACAAAAAGTTGAGTTGTGATTCGAATTGTGAAAAGAACGGGGCCTTAGAGTATGCAGCCAAAAAGGCTAGCCTCCCGCTCTTATAAATCCAGGTCAATTCCAGCTAGACGGATCTGCTTTGGTATACCAAACGACATAGGCTTCAGGTATCAACTCCAGAAAACTAGCACCAGAGAGACCTAAGGTGAATATGATGCGCACACTCAAAAAGGGAAGGGCTGGGATAGGACATGTTTGCAGGAACCATGACGAACAAGTGTGTGCATATTGCAAGCAATGTGGAGAGCAGCAAGCAGTACTTTGGAAGCAGAAATGAAATCAATCAATCTGGCTTTTGAATGTGCGACGGCAAGAGGTTGGATGTCTTTTGAGGTGGAGTGTGATGCGAAGATGACTGTTGAAGCTTAGGTCTTGGCAACCCCACCCCTGCTTGGACTGTTTTTTCTTGTTCTTTCAAGTTCTGGACTGATCAGATGAGAAGACGTGTTCTCTTGGATCCCAAAAGAAGGTAATAGAACACAAGAAATGAGTAACTGGGTTTTTGATGAGACTTGTAGTTGGTTCGTTAGCAGAGCTACGAGTGGTTAGAAGTCTGTTATTAGTTACAAAGTTTGTTACTATGAGTATAAATAAGAGGATAGCAATTGATGAGAGGGTGTGGATTGTTTTGCTTTTGGGGCTTGGGAAACAAAGATTAGAGAGAGTGGTCTCTTGAATACCACTGAGTTAGGGATTGTTTTGTGATTCATCAATTCTCTTCACTAAAAGATTAGCTTGTCAGAAGCAAAAAATAATAATAATAACAAACAAACAAACACTAGAAAACTGGGGAGGGACTCACTCTCTATTATAACCCAAGTCAAACCTAACCTAATACATATTCATTCCTAGGTCTATTTGACCATGTTCCCCCTTGACCCAGTGCATCCAACAGTACGCATCTAGCATCCACATTCATTTCAAATTCTCACGCAATCTTTCAATTATTCTCTACTGTTTTCTTGGCATAACAAGTACTTTCGAATTATAGGATAAAAAATGGAAGGAAAAGACCAACCTATCTGGTTTATATAAACAATACGAGGGGTAAGTTTGCCTTCACACAACTCAGGGCATCTTGCAAGTTCCAGTGACGTTACCTGCAAGGCACTGTTGTAATCAAGACGAACTTATAGATTTAATTGCAATTTGTATTTTCATGTTCAAATCAGTTCTATAATACCTTTTGCAGAAATTCTGGTAATTCCTCGTATATTTGCCTCAGCTCATCCAACTATAATGTGAAAACAAATAGCACAAATTACAGAAACTAAGCACAACACCTCAAATTACTGAAAATTATCAGCAGTAAAGTAAGTGAAAATCCTATTTCACTAAGAACTTTAAAAAAAAATAAACTTAGTAACTAAATATATGAGTGAACATTTTCTTCATTACAGGATGTTCATTAATATCTTGATTTCGATGGAAATGGTACCCTGAAACCCTCAAGCCAAGAAATGACAATGATAAAAAATTCATTGCATGTCTAACCTCATCACAGAAACCATCTTTTACTATCGTCTCATATCCCTTCTCTTTGCTTCTATTAATATCAAGTACACCGATTACCTACATGTATTATCAAAATTATGATTCTAAACTATAGAAGAGGGAAAAAAAAATTGAGAAGCTGACAAAGAATCTAATAAAAACTGATTAAACAGACATAATATATAAGCAAACAAAGATCAATTTTAACGCATATTCATAATTATGAAGAGATCAGAATCAGTTAAGACAACAGATGAGCGTTTGGACAAAGAAAACAACATAGATGAGCAAAGCCCTTCCTGACAAGTGTGAACTTCCCATGTAATATAGTTATCGAGATACTAAGAAAGTAGGATAGACTAACTAATTCATAGACATAAGCAAGCTCTGTTGTAATGCTTGAATTAGCCTGCAATGAAATAAAAAAATATTTAGATAAACAACACTGAACAAAACCCCAGTTAGTATATATGAATCAAAATAAAAACTAGAACGTAACAGTAATAAACAGAAAAAAGATTTCCTACCTTTTCAACAATATCCAAATTCAAGTATCTCGCATGCTCTCGAAGACTCTCAGAAATTCCTACCTCAAATATTTTGTTCACGTGCAAGAGCGAACAAACACTCTGTAAAACATCATACAATACTGAGTCAAAACATGAGATTCTAGTATGAGGTAAAGATAAGATATTAGCGCACAGGGATCTGGAGCAAATTGAATTTCTACATATCGAAATTCCTACCTTTAAGAATGCTGTCCAATCTCCAATAGCACATATGGAGCTAGGAGAGTTGAATTTCTATAATCAAAAGGGGAAAACGAGAGGCTGTATTAATTATTGTTAATGCCCACATCATAATAGGCCATAATAATCTCTTCACAAGATAAAAGCAAAGGTGGCATTAGTCATAAAAAAACATGGAAATAAAACAAGCCTGCATCCAAGCACTGCACCATTCGAGCAAATAAAGAGAGAGTATTATTAATCGAAAAGGTTCAGCTGATTTAATGAAGCTTATGAGAGAATCTTACAGACGTCTACAAGATGACACAATTCATGTGTGAACAAAAGTGACATGATCTCAAACTCAAACCTCTTTGCACCAACAGAATAAGCTATTGATCTTCATTTTGTAAGGAAGGGAATACAGCAGATAGAAAAGAAACCATACATAAAGAAAATGGCGGTACCTTGAGTATGTGGGGAATGTCCTTTACAGACTTTAGTGTTTCACGTAAAGAAAGTGTCAGTTCTTCAGAAGCAAGAAAGAATGATATCTTCGATGCCATTAAGAAAGAACACTATAATCGTAAGTAAAGATGTAATTCAAGTCAAATCTTCATTATCACACGCTATATTGAATATATCTATCACGAGTCCTGTTTATAGCATACTTTATTCGCACTGCACTACATAACAGAGGCGAAGTAAACGTCAACCAAGTTAGATCTGATGATGCTTTAAGACTACAGTTATCTTATTAGTTCTTTTGGTAACTTATCCTTAGCCAGTACAAATCTGGTTAACAATATAAGGATACAGCACTGAGACGGCTGTTCAAATTGTCAAAGTCTAGTATTGGCCTCAGAAACCAGTTTCTAACACGAGGAGGAAAAAAAATATAAATAAATAAATAAATAAGGGAAGAACGTTGTTCCTTCAAACCCCATTTTAGCATTGAAAACAGAAACTTTTCATTCTCTATCAAAAAGTTTACCTCAAGAGACGTCTCCCCGCTGGTGTTATGCACTACATTTAAAGAAAATAATTTAGCTCAAAATACAAGGATCTTTGGGAGCTAGAAAATGAACTGAAGCTACGAACCTTATTCATCATACCAAAGACAGAGAACCTGAGATAAAAAACTCTTCAGGACACAAAATTTTTGCAAAAAATTGTGAAGTTACTAGTTAGTCATTACCCTTCTTTTGCTCGGCCAATGCCCATATGGCTTGGGTGCTTATCTGTTTGGAATATCTGTAATGCCTCGTGAGCTGCCGAATCAAGTTTGAGAAAATTGTTTCTAGTTTTTGTGGTAAAGATAACAGTGTCTTCCATCTTTTCTTGAATATCAACTTTTGAAATGAGAAGGTTGGAAGCTAAACCACAAAAAAATAAGCATTTAAGCATTTGTAGAAAGATACAACGAAACTTCTACAACAGAATCAATTGTAATTGATGCATTCCCACATTCCTTCTGTTCAAGTGTATCCACAATCCTTTCGTTCTCTAATATAGCAAGTAGACCGCCGCTTGCACGAACTTGAACATCACTTCCCATGTCCATCATAGAACTTAACTGCAGTGGATTAAAAACAACAAAGTTGCAAGGTAAAAAGGAGTAGCAAAATATATATTATGCTCCAACAATCCGCACGGATTTGCAGATTGACCAACCAATCCTTGCAGATTGACCAACCAATCCATGCAGATTGACCGGATTTGCAGATTTGGTACCCTTTGTTCAAGAAAGTTAGAGACCCCAAAGCTGAAAGAAAAAAAAGTAAGACAAATAGACCAGAACAAAAACTATGAGTAGATAGTGACTTGGGAAAGAAATTATTACAAATTAGAATATCATGTATTACTTTCCAACTTACAAAACAAATTCTCTCCTTGATATTTAACCCATCATCCATTCCTGTCACTCGAAGGTATATCAATCTGTAAATTAAACAACATGTGTGTGTGTGAGTGAGAGAGAGAGAGAGAGAGAGAGAGTGATCGGAACTGAATAAATGTCAATAACACCTGAAACAAAGATTTTTCTGTTGAAGAATAGCAGAAATACAGTATCATTAACAAGGAAACTTATAAAATGCTCAAATTGAAATTTTCAAATCCATTAATATTCAACTTCATTTTTGTTTTCTCTTGTTTTGTGCGAGGCTTCAACATGTGTTGGCGAATGGTTGATGCCTATATACCTATGCCATGCTTGCTCGTAGCTGAATACTGAACTCTTCACAAGCTTCACTGTGGGAGTCTCATCTGTTCCCTCTGCAAAACATACAAATAAACAAACTGGAAAGCTCAAATTCATCATTAAGCAGGGGTGACGAGAATCATACCACTTCTCTGTAAAGCAGACAAGAGGGATTCTTCACTTTTACTGCTCGAGTAAATGATCATAGGCTTAGCTTGATACTTTACTGAATCAGTGTTACAGCAATAGAGAAAAAGGAAGATATGTGAGCCTGAATTCAAAATTGTTGATCAATAAGCAAGCAAACAAACAAATGAGGGGAAGAATTATCAAAGGAGATAAATAATAAAGATATTGATGAGACGAAAAGGAAAATAAATCCAAATTACAAGATTAAAAAAGACCTCCGAAGAAAAACAAACAACTTGAAACTCGTACTCAAATCTATGAGAGGAAATTCAGTGCTTCCATCTTCCCAAACTTCCAGCACATGAAGTTGGCGAATACTTGAATCGTAATACGATATTCCAACTCTGAAAAGAAAGTTTTGCAGAGTCATCAAATTCACTGGTCTAAATATTTTATTTAAGCTCATCCATTCAACTTTGTCCCTTTTTGTTCATCAATATGGACACAAAAGAAAAGAAAAGGAAGTTCAGATTTCATAGCCAAAAAAAAAAAAAAAAAGTTACAAAAGCATACAACATATCTGAACTTCTGTACAATAAGGTTCTAATCATCAGACAGGGTGACCTGACGCCTTGGAAGTTTAAAAACTCTCAGTTTCCTTTTTCTAGAGAGTTTATGTAATCGGTTACTTCTAATATGGAGGTTTGGAACCAGCTGATATGAAATCACCTCTCTCATTGTACCAACAGAATCCATGCCTGCTAACTTAGTCCAAATTTCGGGAAGCTTCATAATTTGTTAACAGAATGGAACCAGCATTAATATTCATATACAATCTCATGAATGTATATACCGCCATGAAAATATCCACTCGCTATCTCATGCATCTACACACCACCATGTATCTAACATAACTGAACTTACATCAAAATATAAATATTATTGATCCTACATTACAACAGCAACACGTGATTTTGTTTCTCGTATTTTCTTATATATTTGTAGGATCAGTAACAGAGAAAGCATTTGAACAAGAACTCACCGATTACCGTGTTGAATGCATGCCATGTACACCTGCAGATACAACCAGGACAAATTATTCTCAAAAGCATAAATCAACTTAGAATTTGGTAACCGAGGCAGCAAAATCCAGTAACGATTCTTTAACGCAATTGAGAGCCTTAAAATACGAACAACTAAGTTAGACAAATTTCTTCTTGGACCAGCGATTTTATATGAATGGAAAAATTTAAGAAAACAGAGTTTAAATCTTCAACTATGCAGCATTTCAAAACCTAAGAAGAATCATTCGTCGACCACTGATTGTTCCTCAAATGATTCTAGTTTTAGTATTATGCGTCTCGAATTTCTCAGCATCCAAACTGAATATACATATATATATATATGTATGTATGTATATGAATATGTATATTACTATATCTCTCGTTTGCTTGAATTAAGTATTATTTTCCTTAATTTTTTGTCAAGTACGAAGACTCAGAATTTTCTTAGCATCCAAACTGAGTAAATAATTTTTAAATCTTGTTGGTTCTGTTAACTAGGAACAGATCAAACAAAAAATTCAACTCAAATTAACAAAATACAATAATTTCTCTCGTTTGTTTCAGTTAAATACTGGTTTCCCTAATTTTCCATCAGTTTGGGAACAAAATCAACCGGCATAAACAATTCGATGATAATCGCATTTTCCTCTATTTCCTCCGTTTTCTCGGAAACCAATCAGGAAGGTGAAATAGGCAAGCATGAGTAGAGAGCGAAGAAGAGTCGGAAATCGACCTGAGGTAGGGCTTCGGTTTCGTCTATTTCCTCCATTTTTGATGTCCTGAAACGAGCAGCACAGAGAGCCAAGGAGAAAGGAGGAGCGATCAGTAGTCGCCAATGCCAGGAGCGCGAAACGACCTCTCTTAAACAGGGAGCATATTTTCGACTTTCGAGAAGAGATTGTGGGTCCCAGCTTCTTTTTTTTTTTTTTTCTTCTTTTGAAATGGATAATAAGGCAATTTTTACGGTGCATCCCTAAGATAGTGTACCGGGGATTCAATCCAGTGCCTCCAGCTTCAAACGTATGATATGTAGGCAGAGATTTTCTGGTAGGTTGCATGTTTTAGGAGTCAATCCAACAGTTAAAAAAAAAAAAAAAAGAGGGATCATTATTGATAGGATTAATTTTATAAATGTCCCCTAAAAATGAACAATCCACGTGGCGGCATTAGTTCGCTCACTCAATGAAGTTGCCACATGCCAGCGTGCTATTAACTGACAAAAGAAGTTTAAAATGGAGCACGCCGCACTGGATCGATGGAAGGTGGCTGGTGGCTAGGCTACCTGTTGCATGTTCATTGGTTGGCATGAGGTTGGAGGGGCCCACCTGATTTTTATCCTTATTCTTTAGCTAAAAAGATTATTAATAAAAAATAATAACCAAAAATTTTGGGCCTATTCTTTTATGCTATATTTGATAGGAAGAAAAGAAAATATGATAGAAAAGAAATATGGAAGTGATAAAAAATAACAATGATAGAAAGAAAATTAATTTTTTTTTATGTTATTTGGTATGAGAAGATGGAAAGAAAATGAGCTTACCTTCACTTGTTTAGTATTAGAAGTTAAATTGAGAGGAAAGAAAAAATTTTACTCATAAATTACTTTTATACCCTTAAATTTTTTGTTTGGATGTTGATGGAGAAAATGATAGTTTATTAACTTTGCTCACTTTAATGAGTTGTCTCTATTTTTCATCACATTTTTTGCTCACTTGTGGAAAGAAAAAAAATGGTGGGGTCCACATATATTATTTTCTACTCTATTTTCTCTTCCTTTCTATTTTCTCTCCTACCAAACAACCTACATTTTCATTTTCTCTCCCAAAATTCCTCTACCTTCTTCCTTCCTTCTACTTTTCTTTCCTACCAAACATACTCTTAGAGTGTAACTTGAGTGTATTTTTAAGTTAAATTTGAGTTACAACTTGAATTAAAGTTGTAACTTAAATAAAATTAAATAAAGTTAGAACTTAAAATAATATAAATTTAAATAAAATTAAAACTCGAATTGTCTTTTTTTTGAATTTATTGGACAAAAAAAACAGGCCACAGTTTAACTCCTTCTCGATTGACAAAGAATGTGAAAACCACAACAAACTTCAACCGACAACTAAGCTACATCAAAATGCTACGTCAAAAGGGGCAAAAGTTGAAGAACGACATCACATAGACAGTAACAAATTGAAGAAAAAAAAAAGGAAAATATCAGATTAGAAACAACAATAATAAAAGTGGCAACTAAATGAAAATACAATAAGGAATGTGAAAATCAAAATCAAGAATCCAAGATAAATCTTTAAAAGACATTTAAAAAAAAAACGTAAAAGACTATACTAAATAGTAGACGACGTAGAAATTGAAAATGACATAGGAAAAGGGCAATGGATATACAAAAATTCTTAAAAGGCATAAGAACGACGTGAAATTGAAAAAACTACAGAAGTTAAGAAATGATAATCAATCTTGTTTTTTAAAGATAAAATGTATTCCAAATTAAAGAGATACAAGCACTAATGCTGACTCAAATGACTTTATAATATAAAAAAAAACTTAACCTCGACCATTAACCGGTACCACTAATAAGTTCTAATACGCTCAAAGGGATAAGGTAATACGCTCAAAGGGATAAGGCGCGCGCAAAACTCCAACAACAAAAAATTGAAAAAGTATACTAAGAATCGAGCACACAAACAACTCTTTAAACAACTCATCTACAATTTATTAAAACATTCGATCGATTGAGACTAAGAGACCTGTAAACCAAACTAAGAGACTAAGAGAAGAAAAAGAAAAATCATAAGAACAAAAACAACAATAATCACTAAGTGGCAACTAAATGAAAATACGATAAGAAATGTGAAAATCAAGAATCCAAGATAAATCTTAAAAAGACATTTAAATAAATGACATAGAAAAAGCACAATGAACATACAAAAATCCAATAAAAGGCATAAGAACGACATGAAATTGAAAAAAAACTATAGAAGTTAAGAAATTACAATCAATCTTTTTTTTTTTAAAGAAATGTATTCCAAATCAAACCGATACAAGTACTAATACTGACCCAAATGATCTTATAATACACGAAAATTTAACCTAACAACTGATCAGTACCGCCAATAAGTTCTAATAATACGCTCAAGGGGATAAGGCATACACCAAACTCCTACAACAGAAAACGGAAAAAGGTACGCTATGAATCGAGCACATAAACAGCTCGTTAAACAATTCTTCTACAATAAATAGAAACTTCCGATCTATTGAAACTAAAAAATCTATAAACCAATCGTCACTCACAACACCAACAAGAACAAACTCAAGTAGATGGGATAGAAAAATAAAATCAGAAGGTATGGAAATCACCTAATTTATTACAAACTCAGAACAAGAATAACCCAAACACAAATCCTAAGAGGTGGAAACCACATAACTCTTATTATTTGACAAAACCATCCACCACAATTTAAAAAAAAAAAAAAAAAAAGAAACCACACATGAAGAACAACTGGTCACAAGGCCAACCATGCAACAAAAGAGATAAAAGAATACAAATCTCAACGGAGCCAAAAACCATTCTAACGAAGCGTCACCAAGCTAGTGCGTGAAGCCATGCGCAGAAGCCGCCAACAACCACTCCTAACATGCTTTCCCTAGAGAAACCCGCCCTTGGAGACTAGAACCTCCAAAGAGGAACACTCACATCTAGTTAAATTAATTAAGATTAATTATTTTAATCTAATTATTAGTGTTATTTAATATGAGATTAGTAGAAAATTTTCAGTTCTGATTATTATATAAAGGACTTTTTTCCTTTAAAATAATTGTTTTTAAAATTTTACACTTCAGTCCCTTAATCAATTTGAGGTATCGATAATTAATTTTTCAGAATAAAAATAGTGGACCACTCTATATTTTAGTTAGATTCGACTTTAAAATTTAATTATTAAATTTGCACAAAAAATTCAAGCTCATTTTTTTCCTTTTTCTTTTCTCTTTCTTTCTTTTCTTCTTTCCTTCTCTCTTTCTTATATGTATCTTCTCTCTCTCCCTCTCTTTCTTGTTCTTCTCTCTCTCCCTATCGAACTCTCTCTCTCCTTCTTCTAAAAATTTTCTTCAATTTCAAAACTCCATAACTCACTTGTTCTTAATCAGAATTGAGTGATTCTTGTTTTTCTTCAATTTCAAAACTCCATAACTCACTTGTTCTTAATCAGAATTGAGTGATTCTTATTTCTATGAGTTCACAACAAAGAGGAGAACGAGATGACACCCATATTGAATATGGAAATCCGCCATGCCCGGTAGCTCATCGGAGCTCCGCAGCCGTCCACACCATGAGCCACCATTACTGGTGGTGGTGGTCGACACCACCCGCTTCAAAACGTAGAGGATGACGTCGAGATGCAAATCCCTAAAGAAATTTTGAGGAAGGAGCTTCTATTTTTGAGGTAGGGTTTTCCTCATTTTTCTCCTTCTTGGTTTAAATCTGGATTTCACTCTTGTTTATGTTTAGATTGGTGATTTATTAAAGGAAATTGATGAATAACCCTTGATATCATGGAAATTCCCTTAGAACTGACTAAATTTCTGAGTTTTAGAGGTTTGAGTTCTAAAATTTGATTTTCTTGATGGTTTATGGTTTTCAACCTGGTTTATGATGAAATTTGATGAATTACATGTGGGTTTTGGTTTCCTAACCATGATTTGGTATTTAGAAACTGTTTAGAGTGATTTTCACGAGTTTATCTTGAAATCCTTTAAAAAAATCCAGATTTTTAGCATTGTTCCTCACCAAAACGACGAGCTGTTCATGTCTGAGGAACGGCACCGGTCGCCCGCACCTGGCGACAGGACTACACACCACCAGTCGACCGGTGGTTTTGTCACGCCCCCCCCCCCCCCCCGCCCCCGCCC
>NW_010361129.1:119051-129878 GCF_000414095.1 Morus notabilis | reverse complement strand
GGCCGGTGGTGTGCGTCCGGTCGACCGGACCGGTCGGCTGGTGGCCATAGCAAGATCCGGTCGACCGATGCGTTCGACCGGTGGAGAACGCCAGTTCGCGAAAACTCACGGAAATCAGTTCAAAAACCTACAAATCCAGTCTCAATTCACAAAATCTCAAGGGACAACCACTAGATCCGGGTTCTAGGTACTAAAACAAGTCTAAAGAACTCAAGATCTCCAATTTCTACCCTAGTTTTACTCAAAATCCATCAAAATCCGTTTTGAACCAAAAATAAGTTTTGAAATCCGAAAAACATAGATTCAAGAGAGGTTCTTTCAGTAATCTTACCTCGAATCCTTCTCTTGACGTTGAAAACTCTTTGAAATCACTCTTGGTTCAAATCCGGTTTTGATTTGAGACACAAATGGGAGAGAGAGAGAGGGAGAGAGAGCACGGAAGAGAGAGAGAGAGAGAGAGTGAGAAACGCACGGGAAAGAAAAAGAAAAGGAAAGAAAAGAAAGGAAAAAGAAAAGAAAAGAAAAGAAAAGAAAAATAAAAGAAAATGACATGTGTAAAATATAACAGTCCAGAAATGTGCCCATACACATTTCTAGATTAAATAAATTACTGTGAATAATTTAAATACCTTGGAATTATTTAAACTCAATTAATTAAATCAGATTAGGCACACTAATAATCTCAATTACCTTAATTAATCTCAATTAATTCTTCAGGATGTTACAGGTTTTGTATTTCACTATCACCGGTCGACCGGTGACACTTGTTTCTGCTCAAATCTTTTGAAAATTTGACTTTTAGCTAAAATTTTCCATATTTTTTGAGTTTTGAGCTTATTTGAGCATGAAGTTGCATTTCTCTCCCCTTTTGGTATACTTCATGGATTCTTACCTCACAATGAAAGGTCAGTTTTCACCGATGTTAAAATTTTAAACAGAGTTCAATATATATATATGTGTGTGTGTGTGTGTGTGTGCCTTCTAGAAACTTAACTTCGTGAATTATGGTTATCAGAAGTGAATTTTTGAAAAGAAATGATTTAAGTCTCGAATTAAAATAATTCGAGAATGATATATGTAAATTTTCAAACGCTATCTATTTGGGCGTTTAGATAGTTTATTCAGCATGATAGCCACAGAGATCAGGATATGGAGATTGTATCCTTAGGGGCAGGTCCTGAAACCCGTACGAGCCACTCCGCAGCGTGGATGGTGATTTGGCTTTGCACTTACACTATATGATGTATCGGTACTTTGAAAGAGCATTTTAAAATACCGGCGTATGATGTTTACATTTCTTCTATTTTTCTGATTACTTAGATGTTCTAGAGTTTGTACAGAAATACAAATACTTATGGGTTGTTCAGCAGCCCTTTTTTTAAGTCAAAAACTCAAAAAAAGTAACTCGAGTTACAACTTTATTCAAGTTCATGTTTTTTTAAGTTTGAACTCGAGTTTGGGACTCAAACTCGAGTTCAAGTTTCCCATTCAACTCGAGTTCAGAAACTCGAACTCAAATTAATGAACAGTATTTTTTCTATTCTTAAAAATGCTATAACTTTTTCGTTTTAATTTTGATTGAGATGATTTTTTTATATGTGTTGACAACGAAAAAATAAATAAAACCCCACCCATATACCCTATTAAAATTTTCCATCAACATTGAGTTTTTATTAAAATACTATCTAAATGCAAATTCAAGTTTTGACTCACTCAAACACAAACTCAAAAAGATTCTTATCTCAAACCATAACTCAAATGTACACAACCAAACACAAACTCAAGTTACAACTTCAACTCAAGTTATAACTCAAACTCAACTCAAAATCTACACTCAAATCACCTAACTCAAAAATGGCAAAAGAACAGCCCCTTAGTCTTTGTGGACTATTTGGGTAATAGATGTCTTATCATTTTTGAAATGAATTTGAGGACAATATAGCATTTTAAAAAAGTTTGAGATACTTGGTTATCGGCCCCATTCTGCATTTGATGGTATTTACTAAGGCCTTGTTCATTTCACCGATTCGAGTTTTCAGTTTTAAGTTTCTACAGTTAAAAACTCTCAGATAATGTCACATCTAACTTTTTCTGCTACAGTTAAAAGCTCTTCAAAAATGTCACATCTCAGCTTGAGTTGAAAACTCGAATCTGTGAAGCAAACGAGGCCTAAGACTCACAGGTTTGAGCCGATTTCTCTTACATGTGTTGTGGTATTAAATCGACATTTTGGTTATTGTAACTATCGTTTCGATTCTTATTTTGTTGTCGTACCATGTTTCCTTCCTATTGAGCATTCGGCTCACCCATGCTTTTAAATGTTTTTCCCCCTCCAGAGTTAGCAGCTTGACTTGCACTGTGATAAGTTGATGTCTTGGACTGAAGGCTCCAGCTTAGAAGCGGTTCGTACTACTTTGAATTTGCAGTTTGTTTTTAAATTTTGCGTTGTACTGTATATTTGTATATAAATTGTATTGGTCGGCATTATCCCAGAGTTGTGTAAAGTTTGAGTTTATGGACTGTATTGATAATATTTGTAAAAAAAAGATTCCAGAGCAATATATTTTGGTATTTATATACTTTATTTTTCATGAATTAATCCAGTTTAATTAAATTAATTTTTAAATTAAATATCAATAATCACGGCCCCATCTTTAGAGTCGTGACAAGAGTCATCAATGAACAAATGCTCCCGAGGGAGACAATTGAAGAACCGTTGGCCTTGCACAACAGTGTCATTCAAATCCAAAATCCCCAGCCACGTGAAAAAACCACAACCCAGAGCCTTCACTGCGACATCCAGATCTCCATCTCTAGGGTTGGAAGTCTGAAGGCTAGCCAAGCACCGTTGCCGAACCTCGGCCCTAAGAGAGAGTTGCACAAAAGACCTGGCAGAACTCACACACGAGAGGCGTCGTCACCAAGCAAATCTTATTGGTCACGAGTGGATTTCATCCCATCAAACTAAGTTTAATAACACGTGAAAACAACTAGAAATCTCAAACGACATGCAAATAAAAACAATAACAAATTAGAAGAATATTTTGTGTCTTGTGACAAAACTCTTTTCTAATTGATGAAATGTAATTCTCAACTTGGTTTTTCAACACCCAAATCGTTTATTTGACAACAAGCTTGTTCGAAAAGATTAAATGAGGCTTCTTTTTTTTATTTTTTTATTAGGGAAAGCACCTAGAAAATCCTAATTCCTCATAATTGGATTGTTTAGCCGACCACAATGATATGTGAATATCATCTAACGCGGAGATTGGGCTCCATGTTCATCATGCGTGCATACCTACTCCAACATTATTTTTCGGTTTTCCACTTATAAATAAAATGTAATACAACAACTTCTAAAAACAATACGCGTCTAGTCACAATTTCAAAAGCTTGGGTCCGTTTAGTACGAAAGAAAGAAAAGATAATGAAAAGAAAATACATAAAAGAAAGAAAATGTGAAGAAAATGTGAAGAAAATGAATAAAGTTAATTTTCTTTTATAGTGTTTGGTATAATGAGAGAAAAAAAACATTTAATAACCTAAATAATTATTTTATTAATTGTTTAATATTAATTTATATTTTAAAATAAGAACACAAAAGTAAATTTAACCATCAATGAGTGGATTTGAAGCCCCGTTCATTTCGCTGATTCGAGTTTTGCTACAGTAAAAAGCTCTCACAAACAATCAAATCTAACTTTTTTGCTACAGTAAAAAGCTCTCATATAAAATCACATCTCAACTCGAATTAAAAACTCGAATCAGCGAACTAAACGGGCCCCGTTTTCCTCATAATATTAGAGAGATAAAATTTTCTATATCTCATCTCTTCTTTTTTACCAAACAACTAACTCTATTATTTTTCATCAAATAATCTTTCTACTCACTTCTTTCCTTTTACTTTTCCATCATACCAAACATAGATGTATTAATATAATCGGTACAAAATAGTTCCAACTCTTTCTTTTTGAGAGGGAAAATTACATTTTATGCACGTTGACCCCAAGATGTTAAATCGTAAGGTAAAAGCTCTATTAGAAAAATTTTCCTACATCAACTCGATCTTGAGATTGGTGCAACAAATACTAAAATCATAATAATTTGCGCTAAAAATATTTACCAATTAAATTTATTTTCTTCTTCAATATTTCTTAGCTAGCTAGAGAGAATATGATCAAGAATCTTCCAAATAAATACCTTATTATAAGAATCTTCATATTTGGACTTTTGTTAGGGGTGATTTGTCCTCATTGTGAAATGGATAACAAATGGTCTCGGTAAATCCGCATAGAATTTGGACCTGAATTCCATACGACCTAAATTGAGCCTTTTGTCAATTGTTCAACTCCCTTTCAATAAATAAATAAATATATATATATATGTTATGAACAGTAACTGTTCATCCTGCAAGTTAGTTGGAGTTACTATGCAAATTAGTTAGAGTTATTATGCAAGTTAGTTAGAGTTATTATTCATGTCAGAATTTTATTGTGCAAATAATAACCGTAAATTATAAGTACTATGCAAATAGTAACGGTGAATAATGTCAAAAATTTTCTTACAAATAGAGCTCTAATACTCTTTATTTTATATACTTTCACAAGATTAATGAAACTCTCTCTTTAATTTCTCTCTTTAAAATGTTTTCTTCTAAGTTTTATATTTTCTTAGTTTCATAACAATATATATATATATATATAATGTTCTACTTCGTGTAAAACTATATTTTTAACACAGGTTAAAATACTTGAAAATGAAAGGTGATGATCACTAAGAGGGGGAAAAAAAAAAGAAAAAAAAACTTCGAAAAAAAAGTGTTGTTCATTGGAACTATAGAACAATTCAATTGGAACCAATTCAATTGGAACCAATTCAAAACCATTTACCTTGTCAAAAAAAAAAAAAAAGAACAATTCAAGTGGGACCGATTCAAAACCATCTTTGCCTTGTCAAATTTGCACCGTGCCCAATTACACGTTTGGTAAAAATTCACATACATGTCGTAAGTCGTAAAAGATAGACCAGAAATTCCCACTTAGACTTTCAATGCTTAAGCAAAATGTCTAAGTTATATTTTAATTTGCAATTCTACAAGTTCCCAATCTTATCCATTTAGGACCCAAATTTAAATTTTCTAATTATTTAATTTCTTTTGAAGGTTTTATATAACAGATATCTTATCATTTCAACAAAAACAAAATAAAAGAAAATCCCAATATTACCTATATTCTCGAACAACATGATGACAAATCACCCTACAATTTTTATTTTTATTTTTCTTGCTAAAGATTTTTATTTAATTTTTTTTTTCCTAAAGGATCAATTAAACCCAATAAGTAGCATAAACACTGATAATTTCACATTAAAAGATTTTAATAACTATTGATTAAAATTAAAATACATTTTTTTTTTTTAAAGTAGGAAGATTCAAACTCTAGAGTCTAGATCTAAATCTTAATCTTAATACTAATAAGAAGGTGAATTTAGCGCTGCCTAAGCCTAAATAAATTAAATTAAAATCCCTTTCAAAAAAATTTAAATTAAAATCATAATACATTGACAATGGAATAACACTTGTTTTTTTTAAGGGAAATTTCATTTATGCTAAACAATAGTACAATGTGAATGACCATGTATTACAAAGCCTAATTCTCAACTGAGTCACGCTCCACTAATATAACTTAATAACACTCCATGGGTAAAATATATGTCTGAGGTTAGGAAAGTACCTCGACGCACCAAGAACGAGCTGACAAACACTCAAAAAGTGGAGAGATCACCTCCGTTATTATTATAAAAATTCAATTAAACAATGAACACACACTAAACCACATAGATCAAAGTCCTCAAGGAGAAAAGAACTCCGAGCACTAGCGCACCGCCAACCCACAGAGAAAAGCGCCGCCTCTCTACCATCTTCGCCTGACAAATAGTAAAACCGCTACGCCCTCAGGAATGTCGGCACCTAAGCGTTGCCAAAAATAACAGCAAGCACGCCTTGGATCCCTCCCCCGAGCCCTTTCTCTTCCCCCAAAATGCGGGCGCATCGACCAATCTAAGGTGCAACTCCCGCCGCGTCGCTCGGACACCCTTCTATGGGGCTTGAAGTCCGAAGACCAACCTAAAAGTTGCATCGGACACCGACCCTTCGAACTCTCCTGTTGAGATAGCGCAACTATACCAAAAGGAAAACCCTAGAAAGCGAAAGAGAGAGAATAAAAATTTGAAATAACACTTGTTTTTAATAAGCAAAGTATTTGTAGATAAATAAAAAAAATGACGCGAAAACAACAAATATATACAAATAAAAAATTTAGATTATTCAGCAACAAAAAAAAAAAAAAAAGGATAGGGATAATAATTAATAAATAATTCAAAAGTTGTCTCCGTCTCCGTCCATCTTACTGCGAGTCCTCTCCAGCTAAAAGAAGGCTATCGCTATATTATCACTATATATCTCTCTCTTTGCGAAATCAATCAAAAACCATGATTCCTTAACCTGCGCACAGCGTGGGGTGCAGGATATGCAGCCATGGAAGCACCTAACAATTCCTTTGTATCCAAAGCGAGGACCGCCTTGCATTCCGCTGCTGCGAAAGCGGAGCGAGTTTTCTCTGACTTCAAGTCCGATCGAGGTCCGCAATTCTCTCTATCTCTCTCTCTCTCTCTCTTCTTTCTCTCTCTAAATCTTCACCTTAAATTTCGTTCGCTCAAATTCCTTTCTTTTTTCCTTCTCCGTTTACTATTTCTTTACTGCTTCGAGACTTTCTGTTTACCTTTCGCGACTTCAATTTCATTCTTCATTTTGCGAATTGCGATTGATTTCAATTTGTATATATATTTTTTCTTATTTTACTATTATTCGTTTTTGAATATGGTTTGAAATGAATGTTTGTGTGATCGTTGAATTGGTGTGAAGATTCGGATAAGCAATCGCCGAAGAATTTGATTCAAGTGAACGGGGCTGAATCTCTAAATAACGATGGAGAGTCAAAGGTATTTTTATTTATTTGTTTTGTTTTGTTTTTTTTTTTTGTTTTTGTTTTGTTTTTTTTTTTTTTTTACGAATTTCGTTTGTATGATCGATTTTATTAAGTTTCTGGATTTTCTGAAATGTAGGATCAAGAACGAAATCATGCATAGGTGTTTGATTTTCTCTTCTTCGCTGGGAACAGAAAAAAAAAAAAAAGAGAAATCCAATATCAACGCTATTATTTTTCAATTATTTTGAATTTTCTGAAACTATCCGTGAAATTGGCAAAATGAAAAATGAGGAATCTTTGTAAACAGTGGTCGTTCCATAGTCATTTTGCAAATAAAAATTTTTGAAAAGTTATTTGACAAATAAAACTTTCCTCTTGAGTCGTTTTTACAAAGAGCCCTTATAACATTTCCTTGTTTAAACTCATTTGATTCGCTATTACTATATTTCATGCAAATTTGAACGCGCTCTCAATAATTTAAGGAAATGTATGCAATTTATTGAACTTTTTTTTCCTACCAACTCGCAATTTGAAATACATGTATAATGTATTAGTTCCGGTTTGAAGTTTGAATATATAAATGCATATATTTTTTTTATTTTGTCTGAATTCAAGCAGTTGAAGTGGAGACCGGCACAGATAAAGACAAAGCAGGATTGGCAGGAAAGGCTGAGAAACATTACAATTGGGAGAAAAGGAGACGAAGAAACTGAGAAAGCTGAAAACTCAAACATGTTTTACGATGAGAACTTGTACTTGCTGAATATGAAAAATGACCAAGAAGCTAAGGTGAGAAACATCATATTCGTATGTGGTCAATTCTTATATGCTGGAGTTGCGAGTGAAAAGTTAGATAATAAGTCTTGTTATGTAAAAACAGGGTGATCTTTTTACATAAGGGAAGTGAAAGTCCTAGGTGGAATTGGTTTTTTATGAGCAAGAACACTCTAAACAAGTCATGAAATTTCTTAGTTATTACTTCAATTTGATGTATGATTTTGGCAGCGGATGAAAAAAAAGGCAAGTAGTAACCATGGAAAGTTCTTTGATATGTGTTTTATGTTGTTAGATAAATCTGAGTGGCACGTTTTTTTGGGTGCAGATTCGATGATTGTAATTCTGATTTGAATTTGAATTATTATGCTATTATCAACTATTTTTTCCTTTGCTTGTATAAATAAGTGTTTTTTTCCCCCTTATAGTTTTCAATGATAACTGGGATTTAATATCTCCAGGCTGCGGAAGCAATTCCTTCGGTAGAAAGTTTCAGCGCTGCAAACAATGGGCTTGTTCCTCCACTATCCGCTATAAGACAATTGGCCATAGCTGTTGAGTAAGTTATTACTCTTTGCATTCTGGCAATTCATCACTTAATATGTGTGTGTTGCTCTCGTTTTGTGGTTAAATTTTGAATCAACTTATCACCACATGCTTGTAGTCAGGCTGTGCAAGACCCAGGTATTCTTATTCCCATTATTTGGAATTTGTTCTAGAATTTAAAGTATCGAGCCATTCACAAAAATTGACATGTTGGTGACCATTTTATGTGGTGAAAATTTGCAATGATTAACATGTCTACTTACTCTGTTTCAAGTGCTAAAATGGCTCCCTGCCTAAATGTTGATTTTTCAGACTGTAGATGACGTTCGTAACGTTTTGCCATGTTAATTTTAAATCTTCATACAGGGCCGGAAAGAAGTCCAAATCAATGAAAGACTTCTTGGCATCATCTGGAGGTTCTTCACCTGCCAGAGAGAGAGGAGGCCTAAGTCTCTCAGTGGTGAAGTCATTAGTGCTTCGTGATAAGGAGGATAAGCTTACATCTGAGTTTGGTAGCAATGATAAGGTTTTATCTTTGATTCGATCACTGTTTAATGCAGGTAGAGTATCTTGTTGAATAAATTATTTATTTATTTATTTGAATTAATTTATATTCTCTTGTGATATTTTACTGCATCGTAATATCTGCATTCTGCAAGATATTTGCAGATGGAACTTTTCTCAAACGGAAGATTGGCTCTGGTTCAGAGGCAATTAGTGTGACATCTTTTCCAAGAGACATACATGGTGCACCTCCCCAAAGCCTCATTGTAAAGGTAGCTGAAGTTATTGGGAGCTTCAAAAATGTCAAAAAGATGGCATTGTTTTGGTGCAGAGTTGTTGCTGAAGTAAGTGGTCTCTACAAAAATGATTATCCGACTTTCTACAAATGTTTATATTAAATATAATGTCTTGTAGTTCTTAGTTCTTGTTTTTTGATCTGTAGCCATTTATTTTCTGGAAAAAAAAAATAGATTTGATATCTTTCTATGTCAGTGGATTTAATTTTAGACGACTATATATATTTGTTTATGATACTAAACTCATCATTTGAATTGTCAATTCTGAAACTGTGGATAAAACTGTGATTGGTAGAATAACTACTTAAATTTGACTATCATTTTCCAAACATTTTATGACTGTATTGTAGGAGTCAAACAACATCGTAGTTACCATTTGGTGTCATTGAAACTCTGATTATTTGGGCTTTTATTAATTAAAATACAACGTTGCGATTATTACCTAATCATTTATTGTTGGTTTTGACATTATATTCCTAATTCTTTTGTGGGTGCAGCTGAGGAGACTTTCGTTGGAGGAAAAATATATACCTAGCATCCCTCTTGATGAGATTCCAGATCTAAATTCTTGTCTTCTTTATCAACAACTGCAAGTTATTAATTGTTGTGTTTCACGGAAAAGCCGCAGAGACATTGCCAATCAGTCATTAGACTCGGTCATAAAGGGAACCGGTGCAAACTCTGAAGAATCAGCTGCTCCCAAAGATGTCATTCCAGCGAGTGCTATATTATATGCTAGAATCAATACTGGCGAACTTGTTCTTCGACTAGGTGCTGATTGCCCATCTGGTGATCTAACAATGTTGGAAACTGGGGAACCTGTGTACTCCCCTGTAACCCAGGTTTGAGTAATAATCTGTACTATTAAAAGTTTACTATGTGTACTACTCCTATAAATAAGATCCTTTGCATCATTATTTAGGAAGGACCCTTACTTACTGAAGATCTTATCAAAGAAACAGAGGAGTTTGTGCTTCGAACTGGGAGGTTTGTATTTGATCCACTCCCTAAACGATCAGCTATTTGATTCTGTTAACAGTTTTAATGATGATTCCTTAATCTTCTTTAAATTATGAGGTTCTTTGGTGATGTTTATATTATAACACCTGAATTAATGCTTGAACCCTTATAAAGTGTTCCTGTCCTATGTTTCTAGTGTTTGTTGCATCTAAATCTGTTACATACCTTATTAAAACAACGAGAATTTTATTTTGTAGCTTCCTTTTGCTAGTTTCTACTACTCATATGCCAATTATATGTGTGGGCATTTGTCTATATACATATGTACACACACACATATTGCTAAATGTAGATGTTATTAATAAATTGCCTTTTCTTTTATGGTCAGCGTTGGTGCTGGATGTTCGCAACTCCTCTCTGACATGCAGGCTTTCAAGGTTGAAGTATATAAATAAATAATATGCCGGCTTCCTTATCTCGTAGATTTGCTGGATCCCATTTATCTACTTAAACTAACTCCTTTTCATTGTGGTTTTCTAGGCTGCAAATCCTGGTTGTATTCTGGAAGATTTTGTTAGGTGGCACTCTCCTCCTGACTGGACTGAAGCTGAGCCGATTAATGAGAGTAAAGACCATCCGGATGATGGTGACACATTGTCTACAAGAGGTCAACTAAGTACACGAATGCAGAAAGCAGGTATCTAAGCTTTATATATGTATATATATGTATATATATATATATATATCCAAATAAGTTTTTT
>NW_010361129.1:112233-118925 GCF_000414095.1 Morus notabilis | reverse complement strand
ATATATATATATAGCACTGGCTGAAAAATATTATTCATTGCTGCTGTTATAGCCAAAAGAGGTCCATAATTCTTTAAGATGAGAAATCCAAAGTTTGGAGCCATTCTCATTTTTAATAGTGAACGGATTCCATTCTAACAACTAAAATTGCATGTTTTTGCAAGAATATACTCTATAGTTTGACTTTTTCCTGACATACTTTATGCTTGAATAATAGGTAATTTATGGCATGAGCTGTGGGAAACAGCAAAACCAGTTCCAGCTGTTAAACAAGCTCCCCTCTTTGATGAGGATTTGGCAGTGTAAGTTGCAATGGAGAACACTTGAGCTTTCTTCGTGATTTATTATTGGATGTAACTTTTGCTTTTTGTCTTTTAGAATAACCATGTTGGGCATCGATCCTGTAGGGAAGGTATTCTGGCCGCTTTGGAGGACATACCACCTTCTGAGCTTTTTCAGCAATTGTTTAGATCATTAGTAAGTTCATTATCTCTCTTATTCAGCGTGATACCGTTGCATGATATTAATCAAACGACACGTGCTGTCATTTTAACGAGTTCTTATCACAGTAAATTAGATAGTTAATTTGTCCAAAGTACTATTCGTTCTAGAATAATGTTCTATCTGCGTAAATTTGGTTTCCTTCTTATTTCGTGCTTGGGGATGAAAAGCCTCATCATTTTCAAAATCTACTTTTATTATGTAAAAGTAGTAATTGTCAAAATTTACTTTGAATGATGTCAGTAGAACATCAGTTTCTTGACTAACCTTTCATCTGATGCATATGGAGCCAGTGAGGATTGTTGAACATCACAAATATTGTTACGTCATCTCCATCTCCCCATCTAGTTATTTTGTTGAAAGCACTAAACTACATCCTTTTTTTTTTTTTTTAATCTTAAAAACTGGTTCTGATGAGATCAATATTGGAAGTTGAGGCGATATTTCTTGGGAAAGATTGCAAGTCTTAGGACTATTCCCCATTATACATATTTGTCTTACTCGGGAAACCAAATACTTCTGACGAATGATTCTTTTGAAACCTGATTTCCATATGTGCTAATGATGTCTGTTTTGGAACTTTCAGCTGGGTTTAGGATTTGTTATAGCGGAGGCTACACTGCCTACCAACAGTGATTTGTTGAAGCTATTCTGTGAGTGCAAAGACTATGCGGCTGCAACTTGTCAATCTAGCATCTTTAGCGAAAAAATTGATGATCTTTGCCAGGTAAGCTTCAGGTTTCAGACACATATATATGTAGCTCAACAAAAATATTTTGTAATTTTGTTCTCGTTCAATATTAATGCCTGCCCAATCTCCCAATGCGTCCAGAGGCAATCATTCCAGTGGATAAAAGATAAGATCTTTGCATTGAAGCGGATTGACATTTAACAGTCAACACACTCCGAGTTAATAGTAACCAAAAATTGCTAAGCTGCTAAAAATTTAGTTTCTTTTCTATTATAGGTATATGAAACAGTGGAAGGAATGCTATGCAATCCCGAGGAAGTTCTAAGGATTATGAAGCAGGCGGAAGAGGCAACGACCCCTGCGGGTGAACCGAAACGTCTGTTTAAGAGGCTCAACCTCAACTTTGGCGGAAAAGATAGGCACTTCAGAAAACCGCTTTCAAAAGAACACAGAAGTCCAGAAGAGAATCGGAATGGGCAACCGTTTTCTAGTTTCTTCGATGGCAAGTCATCGTTATTTTCGAAAAAGCCTCCTAAAGCTGGAAGTATGTCTCCCGCTGAAAAGCCAACTTTAGTTGAAAATGGTTGGACAGTGCTTTAGGCACATACGCGTTTTGTCTTTAGGTTGTAACATGATTGGTTTTGCTCACAAGTGTAAATTATTCATACAAAAAAATTAGGGGGAAAAAAAGGTCATTGGGGTTCCTATTAGCAAAGATGAATTTCTTGTCTGATTACAGACGAATGAGAAAATGGAAATGCATTTTTTTATTTTTTATTTTAACAATAATTTCTATTTGTTCTTCTATCTCAAAAGTCATCTTAAAAAATGGTTGAAAGTTGTTTTTCATTTTTATTTTCTTTTTTGAGGACTTAATATATTAAACATATATTTTCAGAAACACAACCAAAACACAATTTAAAAAACGATTCCACCACCACTCAAAAAAAAAATTGCGTTTATCAATTCCATACTCAAAACAAAATCATTCAGATTCTCCTAATTAAATGGCCCTTCTTTCATCTTTTTCCAATTACCAACATAAAAAGCTCCACCAAGCAGTTTAGCCACACTGCCATATTCAAATTTGTTGCCGTAGAATCCCTTTTCTTTGGTGGAGAGAGCTCCTTTGAACGCCTAATCCTCTTGCTCTTTTCTCATCTTTCAACATCACTATCATCCCTTCCCTTCTGATTCTCATCCGCCTTATCAAATTCGAAATATTTGGAGAGAAGATCCGGCACAACGAAATTCGATAGGAAGTATAAAACCAGAAGTATTGCACTGACAACAAACAACAAAAAGAAGCAAAGATTCTCTCAAGGCAATTCAACAACTATTTGAAACTTCAAAAGCAGCATAAAATAGTTCAAAGAAACGAAACCTTATCTGAATCAATGTCGATATGTCGGGGGACTTGGCCGCCGCCGGGGAAGTGAGACTGAGAATAAGGTGAGAAGTACTACTACTGCGGATGGCCTTGGTCCGGCCTTGTGAACGGCGAAACTGTTGCTTCACAGGTTTATCATTGCTTGATAGGAATGGCAACAGTTTTGGAGCTTTTTCAAGCTGATTTCTGCGTTTTGGCTGGGAATAATGCAGATGAAACCGCGCAGATTGAAGTTGAGATATTGACCTCATTTTGAGAAGTCTCAATTCCTTCTAGCACGCGAGTTCTGCTTGCGTTCGCAAAACAGGTTGAGGAGTTTCTACTGGTTCAGTTTCGTTTCGTTTCGTTTGGACAAAAGATAACGTTTTGCCAAGTGGAATATGTCTTATGTTAGCTTTCAGATGTTGGGGCCATCTAATGTCTCAATGGGTCTGGATTAGTACTTTTAGGCCAGCGTATTGGATATCTAACGTAGTTTTAGCCCAATAAGAACTCCAGTTCCCTTGCATCCAGGCCTCCCTGCCCCGTACAACTAATGATCTTGTTCTTTCTTTTTTCTTTCTTTCTTCTTTTTTTTTTTTTTTTTTTTTTTTTTTTTTTTTTTTTTTTTGTGGCTGAAAAAAAGGGGACCATCGGTGTTGCGATAGGCTCCCATCTCCTTCGCCACTTCAGAAATCCAAAAGCCCGCCAGTAGAACGGGAAGGATCCGATTCAATTCTACTCAAACGATGAGTCCAGTTTTTAGTACTCATGCCACCGTACACTCAACGCTCCTTACAACACATTGGCCGAGTTGGGATCTTAAAGTGTCGCTGTAGAGTATCAAATCCTGAGTGAGAAGAAAGAAAAACAGCCTTACCGCTACGCCAACCCATTGTTGGTGATGATTCTTAGGTTATGTTGTGAGACTATAGGGTACTTGAATCAATCATGACTGAACAGATCATCCAAAATTTGATGATTCTGAAACATTTACTACTAGCTAACATTTTGAGACCCCTATTATTTGATAATTTTATGGACTACTTGTTGTGTTGTATTTTATACTTTTTTAAAATATTAGTGTTAATGTTATGGGCTAAATATTTAAAAGATATTTTATACTTTTTAAATTATTAGTACTAATTATTATAATTCATTTAAAAAAATATGTTTTTTTAATACACAACATTTTCATGCACAACCAAACACAGTAATGTATTATTCTTGAAAATCATATTACCCTTATCACTTTTTAAGGAATATGATTTTTAGTGATTACTACGTACCAAATACCTCCAAAATGCATTTTTCAAATGGTTAATATGCATTTTTTAACCTTTTTTTTTGTGAAATTCCTTTCATATTGTTAGAGCAAATAAGGAGAAGTTGGAACCCATTAAACTCCCGCCCGGACGAGGTCCCAATTCAATTTGTTAAATAAAAGAAATATTAATAAATAAAACAAAACAAAACAATCAGAGTGAAAAGACTTAGAAGGGGATATTGACCCTCCTTACTTATTAATTCGACTTTGTTTCAGGAGTAAATTACCCAAAACTTCCAAGTTAAAATATATATGTGTATATATATATATATATATATATATATATGCGAAGTTAATTTGTAGAATTAATAAAGATAACTGCGGGTAAAATTCACTAATTGCATGAGGTCCAAGAGTGTTCGAGAGCTTGATTTATTATGATAACGTGAAACACTATTTACATGGCTGCTTTTCACATGAAATGCATGCACTTCCTAGCTGTACTCTCATGATTCATTGGATGGTCAAATATTACACATTAACATATTGTAAATTATACAGAAAACCAATATTTCCAACAATTTAGATAGTTTGTTTGCTATTAGAAAAAAAGGAATCATTGGTAGTCTAAACTTATTTTTCACTCGTTCACAACTCAGGTTTCACCAGTTTACTAGTACTGGCACGCCCCTTATACCACCGATAGGTGCATTGCCACTTTTAAGGTTGAAACTCTTTTTTATGAGTATAAACGTTTGATTCATAGATTAGAATACGTGTATTTTTATGAGAGAAAACACTGTAACGAACCACGAATCATGATTCGAATCGGGGTACGAAACCCCCAACCAAACAACTCGTTAGTGATTTAAATCCTGAACTCTGAATGAGAGAGATTTAGAGTAGACATCCTTACCACCACGCTACCACCCATACTTAGCTTTTTTTTTCCTAAATATAATTCTTCCTTTCATTATTGCACAACATTGTACAACATAATTCTTCCTGTACTTAGCTTTTTATTATTTAACAATATAGTGTGTTATGGTATACTATATATTTGTACTGTATACTATATATTTGTACTTTGTGAAATTACATAACTTTCATATAATATCTTTTCTTATAAATGAGGTAAACATAAATGAAATAATTTGGTACCATTATTTATGTGATCTACTCAAACGATAATGACCCGAGAGAGATCTTGTGTTTTGATGCTATATGAACTTGTGCAATTACAAAACCTTCATATAATATCTATTCTTGCAAATTAGATAAACATGAAAATGAAATAATTTGATACCATTATTAATTTTTGATCCGCTCAAACGATAACGACGCTAAAGATATGATCAGTGAGAGAGAGGAGAGAGGAGAGAGGAGAGAGGAGAGAGGGAGAGATGCAGAGATGCATGTGAAACTCTCTGAACGAAGCCCACCAATACCATGCAAAAAAAGTCCACTAAAATTTAAAGCTGTGGAATAAGAGTCTCCTGAAAATCATTATAAAAAGTCCAACTCTTATCACAGTTTTCCATTGGTCAGAAACTGGTGGGGTCTTAATGCAATTTTACGTCTACAGACAGTTGGGAATTCGAGATTGCATTAACTCATGAAATCCGACGCGGTTTATATATATATATATATATATATATGTACATTTTGTAGATGAGACGATAAATATACAATTATATATGAGCTTCTCAACCGTACATGATCACCAATCTTAATTAGCCTTCACAATATTTCTCTATATAAATCCCGTTTCTCATAATATTCCACCACTATCCAAGACATCTTTTGCTATATATCACATACAGAATAATATTGTACGTATATACCTTGCCAAAGATGACATCTAGGGTTCTTCTTCTCCTGCTAGTTGGTGCTTTTATTTGCACCAGTAACGCAAGGAAGCTTGGGACTGGAAAGGGTTCGTATGAAGACGAGAAAACGTTCTACCGCCGCCCTAGATTTGGCGGTGGGGGTGGCCTAGGTGGTGGAGGCGGCGGCGGCTTTGGTGGTGGTGGAGGGTTAGGCGGCGGCGGTGGTGCCGGTGCTGGTGCTGGGGGTGGATTTGGAGGTGGAGGTGGTGCTGGAGCTGGGGGTGGTGGTGGGCTTGGAGGCGGCGGTGGTGGAGGCGGGGGAGGAGTTGGCGGTGGAGCTGGTGGAGGCTTTGGAGGTGGAGCTGGATATGGAGGAGGTGCTGGTGCTGGTGGCGGACTTGGTGGGGGAGCTGGAGGAGGCGGCGGTGGAGGGTTCGGAGGTGGCGGTGGCGGTGGACTTGGTGGCGGTGCTGGTGGAGGGTTTGGAGGAGGAGCAGGTGCTGGGGGTGGACTTGGAGGTGGATTGCCTTGACCAGAAATTAATGAGCTACATTTCTGCGTGCACCTTGCATTAATTCAAGAAGAAGAAGAAAAAGAAGAGAAAAAATCTCCATGTTTTTTTCTTTTATTTTATTTATTTTATTTTTATTTTATTTTTCAAGAAGTGTTCCTCTATTTGTACGGTCATGGGTCATGTTGTAATTGATTCTAGTCCTTTTATCCTAAATTAATTTCTAATTGGACGGATGTCAGTGAAGAAATTTTTATTAAAACTTATCTGCATGCGCTTAATATTCTCATATTATAATATAATATAAAGAGAGGTTTGGTTCATGAATTAAAATAATGTAATTTAAATTATTTTTTATTTATGTGTATTTTTTATGAAAAAAATACTGTAATAAATTATGAATCATGATTTAAATTATAGTTTAAATCCTCCAACCAAACATTTTCTAATTTATTTTACAAAGACGTACATGCACTAGTGCGCCGTCCAAAAAAAAAAAAAAAAAAGGAAAAAGTTGAAAAAAA
>NW_010361129.1:50832-108999 GCF_000414095.1 Morus notabilis | reverse complement strand
TTTTAGCGAGTCATATTTGTAGCCTTATTTCATTATTGTGATTTTCTTTTCCTGTTAATATTCTTAAGCTGTGGGAATTTGATAAAAAAATGCAGAGATTACTAGTGGGTGCCAATATATATATATATAAGATGTACTAATTGATCTTTATCTCTCACATAAGTTATTTTCTTTGTTAATCGATTTTTAAAAAAAAAAGACAGTTCAAGAATTGGAAGTTTAAACAGTATCAGTGACATTCAAAATTGCAAAGTCAAACATAATAATGTAAAAGAAAATTGATTCGGATGAAATGGTGAATAGGAGTCTCCATGCAAAACCATGCAAAGAAAGTCAACTCAAATAATTTAAAGCTGTGGAATAGAAGTCTCCTGAAAATCATTATAAAAAGTGGTGGGGTCTTCATGCAATTTTGCGCCTACAGAGTTTGGCCGTCTTTTCCACAAACAGTTGGGAATTTGAGATTGCATTAACTCAGGAAATCCGACGCGGTTTATATATATATATATATATATATACACATATATATATACACACACATTTTGTAGATGAGACGATAAATATACAATTATATACGAGCTTCTCAACCGTACATGATCACCAATCTTAATTAGCCTTCACAATATTTCTCTATATAAATCCCGTTTCTCATAATATTCCACCACTATCCAAGACATCTTTTGCTATATATCACATACAGAATAATATTGTACGTATATACCTTGCCAAAGATGACATCTAGGGTTCTTCTTCTCCTGCTAGTTGGTGCTTTTATTTGCACCAGTAACGCAAGGAAGCTTGGGACTGGAAAGGGTTCGTATGAAGACGAGAAAACGTTCTACCGCCGCCCTAGATTTGGCGGTGGGGGTGGCCTAGGTGGTGGAGGCGGCGGCGGCTTTGGTGGTGGTGGAGGGTTAGGCGGCGGCGGTGGTGCCGGTGCTGGTGCTGGGGGTGGATTTGGAGGTGGTGCTGGAGCTGGGGGTGGTGGTGGGCTTGGAGGCGGCGGTGGTGGAGGGTTTGGTGGTGGAGGCGGGGGAGGAGTTGGTGGTGGAGCTGGTGGAGGCTTTGGAGGTGGAGCTGGATATGGAGGAGGTGCTGGTGCTGGTGGCGGACTTGGTGGGGGAGCTGGAGGAGGCGGCGGTGGAGGGTTCGGAGGTGGCGGTGGCGGTGGACTTGGTGGCGGTGCTGGTGGAGGGTTTGGAGGAGGAGCAGGTGCTGGGGGTGGACTTGGAGGTGGATTGCCTTGACCAGAAATTAATGAGCTACATTTCTGCGTGCACCTTGCATTAATTCAAGAAGAAGAAGAAAAAGAAGAGAAAAAATCTCCATGTTTTTTTCTTTTATTTTATTTATTTTATTTTTATTTTATTTTTCAAGAAGTGTTCCTCTATTTGTACGGTCATGGGTCATGTTGTAATTGATTCTAGTCCTTTTATCCTAAATTAATTTCTAATTGGACGGATGTCAATGAAGAAATTTTTATTAAAACTTATCTGCATGTGCTTAATATTCCCATATTATAATATAATCTAATTTATTTTACAAAGACGTACGTGCACTAGTGCGCCTTCCCAAAAAAAAAAAAAAAAAAAAAAAAAAAAAAAAAACAACTTCATGCATAAATACGAAATGAGAAGTGAACCAAGCAATTATTTCAAAACCACTGTCGTTCATGCCTTAGAAAATTTAACTAAATATTTGTTGTTTTGGTTTTTTTTTTTTTTTTTTCTCAACATTCTGTCTACATGACATGAAAATCATCGGTAACTTATTATATCAAAATTTTATTACCATCCTTTTTCTTGCATGCGACTTAGCATCACTTACGCTTGCACATGACACTTCTACCATTTTCGGCTACTTTCGATTTAAAAGTTTTGGTCAAACATGATATTTGTCATTTTTTTAATAATTTTAAATATCATTTTTAGTGTCACGACCATGATGAATCTTCCTCCTTTTCTCATTTTCCCACTACCGTTTGAAATATATGTATATATGTAGAGGGTGAAATTGTACAATTAAATTTATAAGAGACCGATGATTAAATTCGGATGATTATGTTAGTAATGCGTATGCAATGAAATAAATCGACAGAAAAATGAAAGAGATAAAAATATAGAGATTTTATAGAAGTTCCCTCGACGATGAAAGAGCTATGTCCTCTGTTGGGTCTTCGGTGATTGCATTATGATTGTAGAAGAAAATTATAATAGTGTTCTCTGCAAATGCCAAGAGAAATAAAATGGAAAAATACTGAAAAGTATGAGCAAGAGATAAAAAAAATCTATCTAAAAATGTACGTATTTCTTTTCTAGTTATTCTTTTTTTGAGTAGAAATTTAAACTAAAACTTCAAATTTTTGTAAGAGAGAAAACACTATAGGAAAAAAATTGAATTTGATTCAAACTTATGAACAGAACGAGCTCATCTTGTTGTTTTTTCTTCTTCTTTCAATTAAAGCAAAGTTTCATAGTAGATGGAATTTCATAATAATTAATTCAGAACGAAAAATAAGTAAACCTTGTAATTAAAGTAGATGATAAATATTTGAGATCTATGTCCACATGGAAAAGCAAATCAACTAAACTAAAACAACCACTGATCTTAGGGCCGGCACTACAAACTATTAGAGGTCGCAATTTCTTATTTGGAGAAATGCTAACGTCATTATTTTTGTCATTCTCTTTTGTCACTTTCTGCAATTATTGTTTGACACTTGAACTACATTATCTAATTTTATGTTTAAATAATAATATATCATATTAATAGAGTACACGTGTCCAACAGTTAATACAAAAAGTGACAAAAAAAAGTGTTAGAAAGAGTGACACTAGTATACTCTTATTTGAAAAAACAATCATGGAATGCACATATATAATATAGCCATCTTCAATACTTCTAACATTCTATATAAACCCCTCATAATTCCTATTATTTCCCCACTCAATTATTTCCATTTTAATTTTCTCATCATCTTGATTATTAACTAAATATCACAACAATATTTTGAGCAGATCCATGCGTTTATTTGATCGGTTTGAATTACCGCTCAAATTTTTTGGGACATATATTTTCTCATAAAATTTAAAATTCTGTTTAAACTTAGGAACAAAACGGGCCCTAAAATGGTGACAGTCAGGTTTCTTCTTCTTGTGATCATGTTTGCAGCCCAAGCTCTGCGAGGAAGCTTTTGATGGAGGTTAGTGTGAATTATGATGCAGTTGAATCGTTCGGAATCACTGATTTGGCTGCAATCTCCGTTGTTGATGAACAACAGATCAAGTTTCGAGAAATATTTATCAAATCTTGGCAATACTTTTTGAGAGGAACGTGATTAATTATGAACTCTACAAAACTTTCCAACTTTTCTTAAATAAATTGCGAGATCTCATGATATTAGAGACCATTAGCACATTTCAACTGGGCACAAAAACTTTCATATTTACTTAATTTCCTTTCTCATTAATAAATGACCAACCATAATGCATATATGTCTATCTATATACTTTTGTAGACAATACCATATAAGGTGTATATATATATATATATATATACTTGATATCGTAGTCTAAGTGAAATTGTATTCAAGAAGCTAATCTCCTTGGCTCGGCGGTACTCTGAACAATTCTTTATCTGACTTGATGCATGGATATATATATATATTAGTTTTTAGCGCGCTATGCATGCCTGATTCATTTTTAAATCACGGTTACATAAATTGTTTTAACTAATTTTGTTGTGTTGGTACAAAACACGTTACAGTATATAGTGATCCAAAGCCTATTTGGTCCGGCCTGAAAAGTTCGCGGGTGCGACATATGTGGTGAAATTTTAATTATGAAAATTTAACTTAATTTGTTGTGTTTTAAATTAGATTTATTTTGTTTTGTTTGCTATGTTTTTTACTTAATTCAATGTGGTTTTATTTTATTTTAGTGTATATTTGTATAATTTTATTTTTTTATGCAAATTATTTATAGTATTTTTATTTGAGTAGCATCAATGCAAATCGATATTAAAATGAATAAATTGAAAAACAAATCAGTTCAAAATAAATAAATAAATACAATAAATAATAATAAAAATAAATTTCTGTATTTTTTGGGTCGTATGATCATAATAAGGACGAACGACTAAGAATGGCGGGTGCATCCCACAAACAGGCAAAGGCGCGTCCAGTGGAGGAAGGGAGACAGGCCGTGTCAAAAAAAATAATAATAAGGAAAAAAATAAGAACGAGAAAAAAGGGATGATAAAAAATGAAAAGAGAGAGGAAAGGGGATTTAAAAAAAATAGACAAAGATGTGTATGAAACGAATTTTTTTAATAGGAAAATGGATAAAATATATTTATGAGGGTCACAATTGGAGAAAGCGAAAAGAAAAAAAAAGAGAGGAAGAATGTGTAATAAGACAAGAGTGAGGGAGTAGGGAACAAAAAGAAAAAAAAAGAGGGAGGGGGGAAGAAGAGGCGGACCAGAGATATTTTAAGACAACTAAAATGTTATTCATTCCCACGTGGATAAAATCCCATTACTAGTAAAGTGACAACCTTGCTGGACTCATTTTATATGAGCAGCGGGATTTTATCCCTATAGAAATGAATAACAGTACTCTTAAAATAATGATTAATTTTAAATTTAATTATCAAAAAATAGAGACAGAGAGAAAAAAAAATCCCAAGGAGAAGAAGTTGACAAAAACAAAAGCAAAAACCAATAAAAAAATGAAAAAAAGAAAAAAAACCTGCTAGATGCAAAGAAAGGGAGGAAAAAAAAAACCAACGAAAAGTTTCGTTGGGGAAGCTAAGGGAGAAACCCATTCCCTCTTAGTAATGATGGATTCATATATATATATATACATATATATATATATCATTCAACTTGCTAAATGGAGTGACAAAAATGCCTAAAATCATTGAAGCACAACAACATGCTTTTATTTCGATATATATATATATATATATATTAATTAAATCAATACTGATGGAGTAACTAATCGTTCTCCAGTTACCAGAATGCGCTGGAATGTTCAAAACTTGTAGAGGTTTAGCAAAATGGTGTTTTGCAAAACCTTTAGGATTTTCTATGCTTGTACGTTTATAAGAGTCATTACTGCTATTTTGCCTGTCATGACTCCAAATATTGGAAACACATTTGATTGGAGTGCGATTCTGCTTATGTTGTTGATTTGTTGAATTGTTACTTGGATACAATTTCTTATCAGGGCTTATCACATTTTTCGTGAAAAAAATCATGTTGCTGACAGAACTACCTCTCATGTGGTCAATCTACATGGATATATATGATGAATTTTCTTTTTTCCTATTTAGTTTTCATTAGAGGGTTTTTAGCGAGTCATATTTGTAGCCTTATTTCATTATTGAGATTTTCTTTTCCTCTTAATATTCTTAAGCTGTGGGAATTTGATAAAAGATGCAGAGATTATTAGTGGGTGCCAATCTATATAAGATGGACTAATTATCTTTATCTTTGACCCAAGTTATTTTCTTTGTTAATTGACTTTTTTTTTTTCTTTTTAACAAAAGGCAGTTCAAGAATTGGAAGTTTAAACAGTGTCAGTGACATTCAAAATTGCAAAGTCAAACATGTAATAAATGTAAAAGAAAATTGACTCGGATGAAATGGTGAATAGGAGTCTCCATGCAAAACCATGCAAAGAAAGTCAACTCAAATAATTTAAAGCTGTGGAATAGAAGTCTCCTGAAAATCATTATAAAAAGTGGTGGGGTCTTCATGCAATTTTGCGCCTACAGAGTTTGGCCGTCTTTTCCACAAACAGTTGGGAATTTGAGATTGCATTAACTCAGGAAATCCGACGCGGTTTATATATATATATATATATATATACACATATATATATACACACACATTTTGTAGATGAGACGATAAATATACAATTATATACGAGCTTCTCAACCGTACATGATCACCAATCTTAATTAGCCTTCACAATATTTCTCTATATAAATCCCGTTTCTCATAATATTCCACCACTATCCAAGACATCTTTTGCTATATATCACATACAGAATAATATTGTACGTATATACCTTGCCAAAGATGACATCTAGGGTTCTTCTTCTCCTGCTAGTTGGTGCTTTTATTTGCACCAGTAACGCAAGGAAGCTTGGGACTGGAAAGGGTTCGTATGAGGACGAGAAAACGTTCTACCGCCGCCCTAGATTTGGCGGTGGGGGTGGCCTAGGTGGTGGAGGCGGCGGTGGCTTTGGTGGTGGTGGAGGGTTAGGCGGCGGCGGTGGTGCCGGTGCTGGTGCTGGGGGTGGATTTGGAGGTGGAGGTGGTGCTGGAGCTGGGGGTGGTGGTGGGCTTGGAGGCGGCGGTGGTGGAGGCGGGGGAGGAGTTGGCGGTGGAGCTGGTGGAGGCTTTGGAGGTGGAGCTGGATATGGAGGAGGTGCTGGTGCCGGTGGCGGACTTGGTGGGGGAGCTGGAGCAGGCGGCGGTGGAGGGTTCGGAGGTGGCGGTGGCGGCGGACTTGGTGGCGGTGCTGGTGGAGGGTTTGGAGGAGGAGCAGGTGCTGGGGGTGGACTTGGAGGTGGATTCCCCTGAACAGAAATTAATGAGCTACATTTCTGCGTGCACCTTGCATTAATTCAAGAAGAAGAAGAAGAAGAAAAAGAGAGAAAATAATATTTTTTAAAAAATATTGGTGTTATTGTAAAAAAAATTCTTTTTTTTTTTTTTTTTTTTTTTTTTTTTTTTTTTTTTCAAGAAGTGTTCCTCTATTTGTACGGTCATGGGTCATGTTATAATTGCTTCTAGTCCTTTTATCCTAAATTAATTTCTAATTGGACGGATGTCAGTGAAGAAATTTTTATTAAAACTTATCTGCATGCGCTTAATATTCTCATATTATAATATAATATAAAGAGAGGTTTGGTTCATGAATTAAAATAATGTAATTTAAATTATTTTTTATTTATGTGTATTTTTTATGAAAAAAATACTGTAATAAATTATGAATCATGATTTAAATTATAGTTTAAATCCTCCAACCAAACATTTTCTAATTTATTTTACAAAGACGTACATGCACTAGTGCGCCGTCCAAAAAAAAAAAAAAAAAGGAAAAAGTTGGAAAAAAAAACTTCATGCATAAATACGAAATGAGAAGTGAACAAAGCAATTAATTCGAAACCATTGTCGTTCAAGCCTAAGAAAATTTAACTAAATGTTTCTTTTTTTCAACGGTCTGTCTACATGACATGAAAATCTGAGATGTTTGTTTTATGTATTCGTTTCTGATTTTGAATCATGATTTATAATTTTTTACAGTGTTTTTTTCTCACAAAAACCATAAATAAAATGAGAATAATTCTGAATTATGGTTCTGAATCGATAAATCAGACGTCTAAATTGAGAATGGTTTTATTACCATTCTTTTTCTTGCATGCGACTTAACATCACTTACACTTGCACATGACACTTCTACCATTTTCGGCTACTTTCGAGTTAAATGTTTTGGTCAAACATGAAATTTGTATTTTTTTTAATAATTTTAAATATCATTTTTAGTACCACGACCATGATGAATCTTCCTCCTTTTTTCATTTTCCATATGAAATCCATTATCTTTTCAAATATATGTATATACATATATGTAGAGGGTGAAATTCAAAACTTAAATTTATAAGAGGCCAATGACTGAATGCGGATGATTATGTTAGTAATGCGCGTGCAATGAAATAAATCGACAGAAAAATGAAAGAGATAAGGACACATAGATTTTATAGAGGTTCGCTCAATGAAAGAGTTATGTCCTCTGGGTTCCACCATGATTGTAGAAGAAGATTGCAATGGTGTTCTCTGCAAATGATGAGAGAATAAGATGAGAAAAATACTAAAAAGTATGAGACAAAGATAAAAAAAAAAATATATCTAAAAATGTGCGTAGGTGTTCTTTTTATATGTTTGAGTTGAAATTTAAACTAAAACTTAAATTTTTATAAAATAGAAAACACTATAGTAAAAAAATTAAATTATGATTCAAATTTATGAACAAAACAAGCTCTTCTTTCTATTTTTTTTTTTTTTCCTTTCAAACAAAGCAAAGTTTCATAGTAGATGGAATTTCATGTTAATTAATTCAGAACAAAAAATAAGTAAACCTTTTAATTAAAGTAGATGATAAATATTTGAGATCTATATCCACATGGAAAATCAAATCAACTAAACTAAAACAACCACTGATCTTAGGGCCAGCAATATAAACTATTAGAGGTCGCAATTTTTTATTTGGAGAAATGCTAGCGTTACTATTTTTGTCACTCTCTTTGTCACTTTCTGCATTTACTGTTTGATATTTGAACTTTATTATCTAATTTTATGTTTAAATAATAATATATCATATTAATAGAGTTCGTATATCAGACAGTTAATGTAAAAAGTGACAAAAAGAGTGTAAGAAAGAGTGATGCTAATATTTCTCTCTTATTTGAAAAACAGTCATCGGATGCACATATATAATATAGCCATCTACAGTACTTCTAACATTCTATATAAACCCCTCTTAATTCCTATTATTTTCCCACTCAATTATTTCCATTTTAATTTTCTCATCATCTTGATTATTAACTAAATATCACAACAATATTTCAAGCAGATCCGTGCATTTATTTGATCGGTTTGAATTACCGTTTAAACTTTTTTGCAACATATTTTTCTCATAAAATTAAACTTATGTTTAAATCTATAAACGAAACTGGCCCTAAAATGGTGACATTGAGGTTTCTTCTTCTTGTGATCGTGTTTGCCACTTTCATTTGCAGCCCAAGCTCTGCGACGAAGCTTTTGACGGAGGTTAGTGTGAATTATGATGCAGCTGAATCGTTCGGAATCACTGATTTGGCTGCAATCTCCGTTGTTGATGAACAAAAGATCAAGTTTCGAGAAATATTTTTTAAAATCTCGGCAATACTTTTTTAGGGGAACGTGATTAATTATGAACTCTACAAAACTTTCCAACTTTTCTTAAATAAATTGCGAGATCTCATGATATTAGAGACCATTAGCACATTTCAACTGGGCAGAAAAAATTTCCTATTTACTTGATTTCCTTTCTCATTAATAAATGACCAACCATAATGCATATATGTCTATCTATATACTTTTGTATATTGTATAAGTTACCAAATAAGGTGTATATCGTAGTCTAAGTGAAATTGTATTCAAGAAGCTTATCTCCTTGGCTCGGCGGTACTCTGAAACATTCTTTATCTGACTTGATGCATGGTTCTATATATATATATATATATATACTAGTTTTTAGCGTGCGCTTAAAATCACAGTTATATAAATTGTTTTTAACTTATTTTGTTGTGTTGGTACAAAACGTGAAAATGCGTTAGAGCACAGTGACCCAAAACCTATTTGGTCCAGTCCGAAAAGTTCACGGGTGCGACATATATGGTGAAGCTTTAATTATAAAAATTTAACTTATTTTGTTGTATTTTAAATTAGATTTATTTTGTTTTGTTTGCTATGTTTTTTACTTAATTTAGTGTGATTTCATTTTATTTTAGCATATATTTGCATAATTTTATTTTTTATTCAAATTATTTATAGTATTTTTATCTGAGTAGCATCAATATTAGTGCAAATCGATAATAAAATGGACAAAATTAAAAAACAAATCAGTTCAAAATAAATAAATAAATACAATAAATAATAGTAAAAACAAGTTTATGTATTTTTTGGGCCGTCTGATCATAAAGACGAACAATCAAGAATGGTGCGTGCATCCCACACGTGGACAGAGGCGCCTCTAGTGGAGGAAGGAAGACAGGCCGTGTCAAAAAAAGAATAAATAATAAGGAAAAAAATAAGAGCGCAAAAAATGGATGATAAAAAATGAAAAGAGAGAGAGGAAAGGGGATTTAAAAAAAATAGACTAATATGTGTATGAAAAAATTTTATTTTATTTTCTTAGTCTTTTCCCATTTAGTTTTCATTAGAGGGTTTCTAGCGTTTTTTTTTTTTTTTTGGTTAGAGATTTTGTTATTAGCCGAGTCGGTATGTACTCTTTTTCTCTCTTAGCCTTTTACCCATTCAGTTTTCATTAGAGGGTTTTAGCGAGTCATATTTGTAGCCTTATTTCATTATTGTGATTTTCTTTTCCTGTTAATATTCTTAAGCTGTGGGAATTTGATAAAAAAATGCAGAGATTACTAGTGGGTGCCAATATATATATATATAAGATGTACTAATTGATCTTTATCTCTCACATAAGTTATTTTCTTTGTTAATCGATTTTTAAAAAAAAAAGACAGTTCAAGAATTGGAAGTTTAAACAGTATCAGTGACATTCAAAATTGCAAAGTCAAACATAATAATGTAAAAGAAAATTGATTCGGATGAAATGGTGAATAGGAGTCTCCATGCAAAACCATGCAAAGAAAGTCAACTCAAATAATTTAAAGCTGTGGAATAGAAGTCTCCTGAAAATCATTATAAAAAGTGGTGGGGTCTTCATGCAATTTTACGCCTACAGAGTTTGGCCGTCTTTTCCACAAACAGTTGGGAATTTGAGATTGCATTAACTCATGAAATCCGACGCGGTTTATATATATATATATATATATATACACATATATATATACACACACATTTTGTAGATGAGACGATAAATATACAATTATGTATGAGCTTCTCAACCGTACATGATCTCCGATCTTAATTAGCCTTCACAATATTTCTCTATATAAATCCCGTTTCTCATAAAGATCCATCACTATCCGAGTCATCTTTAGCTATATATATATATATATATATATATATATCATATACACTATAATAATGTACGTAACTTGCCAAAGATGACATCTAGGGTTCTTCTTCTCGTGCTAGTTGGTGCTTTTATATGCACCGGTAATGCAAGGAAGCTTGGGAATGAAAAGGGTTCGTTTTGAGGACGAGAAAATGTTCTATCGCCGCCCTGGATTTAGCGGTGGCAGCAGGCTAGGTGGAGGTTTTGGCAGTGGCAGAGGATTAGGCGGCGGTGGCGGTGCTGGTGCCGGAGGTGGATTTGGTGGTGGTGGTGGAGCTTGGTGGTAGTGCTGGTGGAGGGTTTGGAGGAGGAGCAGGTGCTGGTGGTGGACTTGGAGGTGGATTCAGTTGAACAGAAATTAATTATAATTAGGGTCATGTTTGGAATTAATCTTGTTTTTATTTTTCATATTTTTCCATAAAGAAAAAATGAAACATTCTCAAAACGGTATTTGGCGTAATAAAAATAAAAAATGAAAATGAAAACGATTTTTTTTTTTTTAGTTTTGTGTAAAATGAGAGAGAAATAAAAAATGACTTTTAATCATTTTTCATTTTTTGTTTTCATTTTCTCCTCTTGGAAGTAGAGAGAGAGAGAGAAAGAGAGACATTAATGAGTTTTTTTACACTGAAAATAATCTCTTGATAAAACTATTAAACGCATTTTTAAAAATAATTTCTGTCTGAGATTGAAAACGTTTTCATTTTCATTTTCATACAAAAAATAAAATCATTTTGAAACGAATGACAAACACGCCTTAGATTTCTACATGCATTTTCAAAAGAGGAATAATTAAGTGGGGCAAAAAACTCCATTTGTTGTTCAAGTGTTCTCTTGATTTTTATATGTTTAGAAGTGTTTTCACCATAATTGTGTACGGTCATATTAATGTTATTGTTCCTAGTCCTAATTTTATCCTAAACTTGTTATAAGCAGGCTTGTGCATTCTTTATATTTTATATGAAAATATAAAATTTCTTAAAACATTTAGTTGTATTTATTTAAAATACACCTTATAATTGAGCTAGTAAAAAAAAAAGAGTTTAGTAGAGCACATTTAAAAGGAAAAAAAAATATCACATAGTAAATTATTATGGGGTACATATAAAATGAATATTTTAAATAGAGTAAAGTGAGAAAATAAAATCATAGAAGTATTCTGTAAGAAGATAAATGACAAAAGAACACTTAGCAAAAGACTATCTAATAAACAAAAGTAAAAATAAGTATAGAGATAAGATAATGTAAAAATAAAATGTAAAAATAAGAAAAAGTAAAAATAAACAAAAGAAAGCTAAGAAATAAGAAAATATAAAAAGTAAAACGAAAGGGAAAAATGAGAGATTGATATGTGGCAAAAGTATGAGCAATATTATTGCCTCTTTTATGTATGTTAGATTAGATTAATGTCTAATTGGACGGAATAGTCAATGAAGAAATGTTATTTACACATATAAATGCTGGCATACACCAATTCTTACCGAAACTATATAATGAGTTGTATTTTCCGTAGTACCAAAGCAATATCTTATCTTATCTCATTATATTAACTAATATTGTTGCAATCTTTTAAATAAGTAGCTAGTAATAAAGGCATGAAAACTCAAAAATTGTTAAACAAAAAGAAGGGGTTAAATTGATGTGCTAGGCTAGCATGATTCTTACCCCTAACTACTTTATAAAAAAGAACTTCATGTGGTGTTCTTTTTTGAAAAAAAAGAAAAAAAAAAGCTTCATAACTTCATGCATAAATACGAAACGAGAACATAGTAATCAATTGTTAAAATAATAATAATAATTAAGACGAACACTGTTGATCAGGTCAAGAACAGCGGGAGGAAAAATTGAAAAGATCATATGCGTAGGGTGCGTTTAGAATTAATTTTAAAATAATTTTATTTTCAATAAAAAGTAAAAATGAGATTGTTTTGAGAATCATTTTGGGACCGATTTTGAAATTGTGTTTAGTTGATTTTTTAAGATATAGTTTTGAGTATAATAAAAAAGTGAAATAGTGTTTATTAATTAATAATTTTAATATTATTGATAAGTACTAAAAAATGAAAATAGAAAAGTAAAAATGACGTTTGACTGTTTTTTAATTACTTTACAAAAACCATTTTCATTGTTTTCGTTTTCATTTTTATTTTCAAAATATTTGCTAAACAAACGTCCTTTCGTTTTCATTTGTATTTTTTACTTCTCAAAATATGTGAAAACAGTTTTAAAAAACGGCTCCAAACACGCATGTGATTTTTCTATTTAGCTAGCCCAAATATAATATTTAATTCTTCGTGAAAATCAGTACACAGATTATAATACGAAGATTATTTAGTTTTTTTTTTTTTTTTTTTTGACTTGCATGTGACTCATCATCACCTGCATTTCCACATGACACTTCTACCACTTTTGCATAGCTAAACCGTGACATTCGAGATTCGAGTTAAAAGTTTTATTTTTATTTTTATTTTTTAATTTAATAATGGATTGAGGAATTTGAACTCAATCACCCTATAGTGTAATTATGTGTGAAATTACCTGACATTCGAAATGTCTGCAACCGATACTCGAGTTAAAAGCTTTCGTTAAGTATGCATGACATTTTTCATTCTTTTAATAATTTTGAATATCAAATCTAGTATCATGACCTTGATGCATCTTGCTCTAACCATATTTTTTATTGGACTCTAATAATCTGTTATGAAATCCACTTTCCTCAACAACAACCAAAAAAAAAAAAAAAAAAAAACCTTTCAGGTTATTAATTAAGGCCCGCTCATTTCATAGATTTGAGTTTAAAATTCGAGTTTTGCTATAGTAAAAAACTCTCAGAAACAATCACATCTAACTTTTTTGTTATAGTAAAAAGCTCTTACATAAAGGCCTCGTTCACTTCGCGGATTCGAGTTGAGATGTGACATTTTTTGAGAGCTTTTTACTGTAGCAGAAAATTGTGATGTGACATTTTCTGAGAGCTTTTTACTGTAGAAACCTAAAACTGAAAACACGAATCGGTGAAATGAACGAGGCAAAAGTAACATCTCAACTCGAATTAAAAACTCGAATCAACGAATTAAACGGGTCAGATAACAAGTCTTGACCTTTTGAGATAAAAGTTTCGAGGATTTGAGACCTAATTTCAAGTCTCTTCCTCCTTTATTGTCCCATGATTGAGCATTTGCGTTGGTTTTAAAGTCACACTCCACTTGCATTTTTTTTTATTCCTAATTGGTAAATTCTCGATGCTTCTTACAATGCAACGTGAGTTTGAGATAGAGTGTTAGAGTTATTAAGATTTACATCAAAATGTACATATGTTTACATTACGTTAAAATTATTTAAAATATTAAGTTGAATAGTATTTTTCTGTCATTACAATAATAAGAAACCATAGAATTAAAATTTGTTATTTAACTGTAACTAAGCATCCGACTTCACCATAAAATACACAATCGTTAATCAAATCCCCTTATCCTGAATATTATATATATAGACGTGTTTTCAATGATTAAGTTTTAATTGATTATTACTCATTAAATATAAAAATTTGATGTCGTGATATGATAAGAATTCAATCTCATTAACTGTCAAATTTTTTTTTAGTCAACTATATAATTTATTATAACCATCAGATTAAATATTTTACGACTAATGGATAAATATTAAAATAATTATTAAAATCACACCCATATACGTGCGTGTGTTATAGCTGTTTCAAGTAATAGCTGGATCATGAAGTTTGGCGGACTACGGCCTCTACAGCCTACACGTTACTTGGAGCATATGTATAATCTTACCCAATAATAATACACCACGAGAGAATTAACTTGAGGAGAAAATATATAAGGGTATTTTACATTTGCCCCTTGAAGTTATATTGCTCTTGAATTTTTAATTTTAATAAGTTACTCTCTTAATTTATATAATTTTAATAAGTTATCCTCTTAATTTATAAAATTGTTATAATATATCCTATTTTGACGATGAATGTGCTAAATTAGTGTCAAAAGACACATTTGACAAAAATTCTAACATCTCAATTCGAAATGTAACATAAATCTTTCAATTCATCAACTTTTAATTCCTTAAATTTAATAAAAAAATTTGAGCAAATTTAAAAGATTGATTATAAAGTTAAAAATTTAGGAGGCAATTTGTTAAACCACGATAAATTTAGGGGAGAATTATGCTAAAAACCTAATATATAATTGCAACTGCACGTTCTCAGCAACTAGCTAGTTCCTAGATAATAAAGGGGTTGTTATCTAATGTTACTAGCTAGATAAAACACAATGCGAAAAACACTAATGCTTTAGGGTTATTCACACAATTAGTCCTTGAACATTTAGCATAATGACATTTTAGTCTCTCAAATTTCAATTTTGAAATATTATTCCTCAAATTTTTATTTATATTTTTTACAGTTTTGGTTCATGAAAGTAAAATTGACGAATGATTTTTTGATTTAAACATAGATAATCACATACTTATCGCATAATAATTGAAAATTTTACATAAATAATTATAGTAAGCGTGTAGTTTTAGGTTCTAATAGTAACAATAGAGAGACTTTATATATAACGTAAGTTACGTAACTCATTCTGTAGAATTTTAAATTATCACGCGATAGATATGTGATTATTTTTATTAAATTTCAAAAATCCTTCATTCATTTTACTATCAGGAACCAAAATTGTTATGCTCGATAAAAGAAATGAGGGAAGCTCCAATAGAAAAATTTTATAAGGGGAAAATAAAGTAAAAGTTCAGGGACTAATAGCACCAATTACTTTTTTTTTTTTTAAAGATTTTTATGAGGTATTTTAGTTCTTAGTAACTTTCGTTAGGTCAGATTCCTGTTTTCAAATGGACCTAATGTACAACTAAGTTAATGGTTCGAGGACGATATTGTCAAAAATTAAAAGGATGGTGACCAATTGCAAATTGTCACTTATTAATACATGTAATTTCATTTTCAATCCTCAAACTGTGGGCAGCATCTCCTTTTGATTACCAACATTTAAAGCGTCTGAAATGAGTCCATGATCTATCAACTACTCTCAACTTAGTCATTTTGTCAATCTAATTATTAAAAACTTGACGAAAAAAGCACGTGGCCATATATGGTTTAGTAGGTGTTGGTAAATAAATAATGCATCTTTCTATTGAGATTTTAACAGTAAAATTGATAGGACTAATTTATGCAAATTTATAAGGTCGACGACTCAATCTAGGATGGTTTAAAGATATTAATCAAAATGGGATTAACTAAAATGAGATTGAATCTTGCTAATATATATGTTCAAGGACAAATAACGCCAATAACCAGATTTCTTGTGTTTGGTATGATTACCTTTTCTAACCTCTACACGTTGATAGACACTAAAATTAAGGGGGGGTTTTTTTTAAAGGATTTGAAATCTCCCATTTCTCAATCTTTTTCTACTAAACAATCATGGGTCCTAAAATCCTTCTTCAATTGCCAAACCGTCGTCGTATCTTTCAACGATAGTTTTTAACTAATGATCGTCTCACCTCCTATTTGTAGTAGTGAGAACTTTCATGGCCACTCTTCAATCTTCTACCCATTCTTCTTCAGCTAGCTTAAAAGAAATCAAATGCACTCTCCATTCTCAGAAAGTTCAATCATCTAATCTCTTTGTTCCTAAGATCCTCGTCCATCGACGAAATGAATTGTTGCCAATCTTGAGAACAACTTCCACTGATGTAAACCTCAAGTCCAAGATCAAATTCAAGCCACAAATGATCTTGATCACAAAATTTCTAGCTCAGAAATAGAGCAAGAGTTGTTTGCAATACTAGAAATTGTTGCCGATAGAGTTGAAAGGCACAGAGGTAACTGGAATCACTTCTTACTAAACTCCGTCAATGGAATGACGGTCACTGCTGCAATCATGGCTGCTCTTGGGGCTGCCAATGAAGTTGGTGATGTCCTTTTGGCTCTAAAGCTTTCGTCTACTCTTCTATCCATCGCAGCCACCGGGATTTTGGTGGTGACGAACAGGATTCAACCTTCTCAGCTAGCAGAAGAACAGAGAAATGCTTCGAGACTGTTTAAGCAGCTCTACCAAGAGATCAGAACAACGTTGATTCTGCGAAACCCGAGTTCTAACTTCCTAACGACGTGAGAGACGCAATGCAAGAGGTTTTGGGACAAGGCGTACCCTCTTCCCTTGCTTGGAGTTATGCTTGACAAATTCCCTGCAAATGTAGAGCCTGCCGTGTGGTGGCCACAAGATCAATTCAAGCCTAAACAAGAAATGTTTGGCTTGAGAAAAAGGAAGTTTAATGGGTGGAATGGTAACCTTGAAGAGGAAATGAAAGAGATTGTGGGACTTGTGAGAAGAAAAGATTCAGCAGAATATGTGAGATTTGAGTAACGTGGTTTTGAAAGTCAACAAAGTTCTAGGCATTTCCGGTCCTTTACTAACTGTTTGGCTGCAGTTGGCACTGGTGTTCCGGGGTCCTCAGTTTTCGGTTCGAGGCGTGCAATTTCGAGTGTCGTATGTGGAGCCTTCGTTGCCGCAGTTGACACTCAAGATCGACAAGTTGGAATGGTGTTTGAGATGTATAGAAGCTCTGCGGGGTTTTATAAGCATATGGAAGAGACCATTGAATCGACTTTTGGAGGAAAGAGAAGTTCATAACAGAGAGAATGGGGAACTGTTTTAAGTAAAAAAACGGCGCTTACAGCTCGGAAGGAGCTTGTCGGAACTCAGAAACCTTGCAAGTACTTCGTCTTTATCTTCTAGTGTTGAACTAACCAAAAAGGAATTTGCAAGCAAGCTTTTCTGATCAATCTTTTTAATCAGTTTTCTGTACCTCGTACAGCTTAAGGTTTTAGTTGTCATAGTCCAAAGGACGTACTATGGCAGGATATGTATTTAAATTGGGTTTAGTACCATTTTTGTTCCCTGAATTTCGGGGGTAAATTTCATTTTTAATCCTAACTTCCAACTAGTCCTTAATATACAAAATTGTTCCATTAAAGTCCTTACCGTTGATTGTTTGTTAAAAGTGGACGGAAAATACCATATGAAGATCACGTGTTTGTTAAAACGACTTCAAAAAAGTGTACTCAGTGAATTCTTTTGATTATGTAAATTTTCATTTTATTAACGTTTTGCGTGTTAGGAATTGGTGCTGTTGACTAAACAATTCTAGACAGCAATGAATTGACGTTGCATCAAACATTCAGTAGAAGAATAAAAAAAAGCTATGATCGTTGAGGGGGATAAAAAGAAATACTATCTACTATAATTGAAAACAACGAAAGAAAAAGAATGATTAAGACATGATACGTCCCTCCCTCCAATAATGGCAAACAATATTATTTAACCGTTTAGTTCACTGATTCGAGTTTAAATGTGACTTTATGTGAAAACTTTTTACTGTAGTTAAAAAGTTAGATGTGACTATTTCTGAGAGCATTTTACTGTAGCAAAACTCGAATCGGTAAAGTGAACAGTGAGTATATTTATGTGTAGGGTAAGCTGTGCATTTATGTATAGGGTAAGCTGTGCATTTTCACACGGAGTGTGGTGGCGTAGGTGACTATAATGGTGTACTATGGTGGGCTTGTGATCACAGGTTCAAGCGTTAGGTTACTTCCTTAAGGCATTCAGTGGAGCTAAAGTAGCACACATTACTCCCTTGGGGCATTCAGTGAGTTGGGATAGCGACCTCCTCGTCCGACGGGATCGGGCCAGCCAGTAGGGCCTTCAGTGAATATTCCTAACAGCCCCCAAGGGGTATGCTAACGCTAGTTGCCCCCACTCAGAACTATTATTTATTAAAAGGAAAAAAAAAAAAAAAACTCTGCATTTTCAGGAATATCATGTACAGAACCATGAAGGACGACAAATAGCAGACTTCATTCTGGTCTTACAGATGACGAATTCGGGTATGCTAACGCTAGTTGCCCACACTCTGAACTGTTATTTATTAAAAGGGGGGAAAAAAAACTATGCATTTCAGGAATATCATGTCCAGAACTATGAAGGACGACAAATAGCAGACTTCATTCTGGTCTTACAGATGACGACAAAAGGAGCTGAACAAAACTAGGACTCGTCGTTTTTCATTTTTCTTTTCTTTTCTGCTACAGCAAGGACAATTGGTGGAAACAGACGCTGACCGGGACAAACAAAGAAGATAATGCTATAATCAATACCAAAATATTGGTTAAGGCTATAAAGTATAAAGTATAAGAAAGCATGGCAAACGTGAAAATTCAAACATTCTAAAAGGATTCTCATTTCACAAGCCATACTTCTAGTTTGGTTAATAAAATACATAGTCCAAAATTTTCCAACACAACAGCTCCACGAGTTTTATAGTCGGTAACTATAAACGATAAATATATTGTACATGGTGCGGCAAAAGATTAATACCTCTATAGCCCACGTCATGAAGCTTTTATCAGCAATGAAATGATTAGATTCTGACTTCTATGCCTTTGTTCAACAAATGCTCTTTCACAGACTGAATAGGCACCTGTTATCCATGTCGAGGAGTTTGTAAAGCTAGTGCACAAACCGAGAACAAACAATAGGGTTGAGTAATTCTTGAAATGCTAGAAGAGTAGTACCTCCTTCCGATGGAAAATGCCGGCAGCGAGGGCGGCAGACGCGCTTGTGTTGTTGAATACCTCTGAAAAGTGTTCAACAGCGCCGGCACCGCTGCTAGCGATCACAGGGATGCTCACAGCATCTGATATTAACTTTACTAATTCTATATCGAATCCATTTCCTTGCCCTGAAAAAGAGAAGATACGACCATAAAAACTAAAATATATATACATAAGGGACTGTGAATCGTTTTCAAGTTCTACTAGGTTGAAAGGTTCTAATCATTAGTCTCAAATAATAACTTTAATAGTTATTTGATTCGCAACATGTAACAGAAACGTCTGAAGGACGAAGGAAGGCATCTTGACCATCGCAATCAATGCAGTTTAGCAGTATTTCTCCAGCTCCAAGCTCCTCCACTGCTTGTGCAAGCTCATAAGCTCCAATTGGTCGACCTTCTCGCCCACCACTTACCTTAAGAGCAAAATATACAATTTTTGAATTTTTTTTTTTATATAAATGTATAAGAAAAAGGGGTCAATTTTTTATTGGCAGCAAAATAACTCAAAGAAACTCTTGTGATGTGTGATACATCTACGAGGATATGGAATACTTTTACATAGGTGAAGGCGGCAAAGAACACTTACTGTACACTGGTACCATGCGAATTCTTCACCATTTGGACCTGATATCAATGTCGAAAAAATGATTTTTAAGTCGACTAGTAAGAGCTAAATATTAAGCAAATTCTAAAACCATATATCATCCCCTTTTCCTTCTCAATTCCTTCACGACCCTTTTTCTCTGTCTTTCTCATCATTAACTAACCAGAAAATAGCATCGTAGTGCATCTAAGATTTTTATTTAGTCCATTTACCTAGGTTCTTTACTCTTACAGTCTTGAACTCCACATCATTGGGCTCTTTAACGTACACTCTGCGAGGGTCAATGCTCACAACCACTGCCTGCGATATTACATAAATCAAACGCAGGATACAAAAACCCAAGCTCAGTTAAAGCTCAAATAACAAACAGAAAAGTACTAAGAGGAAAAGTTTGAACCAAAATGAAATTCAAATTTCAATGTTGAACTAGAGGTGCATGACAAAGTTTAAGCATGATACAACGTTATATGTATCCAATACATTACATATTTCAGTCCAAACAAAGTTTGTTGAGATATGCCTTTCTATTAATGCCTAAAATAGCATGGACTCACCCATATCTATTAGAAAGTAAATCAGTACCTGATTTCCATAAACTTTAGAAATCTGCTCTAAACTGCTCTTTCCAGTTTTTACCTAAAAAGGGAGCAATATAAGAAGGGATAGAAACATACAAAGTCCAAACCCAGACAAACAGAAATGCAAGATAATATAAAAAGTTTTTGCATACTCCAGTTCTTAAATACTCCTCTGCAGCATAAACAGCATCACTTCCGATGGAAATCTTATCAGCTCCAGATCTAAAGTATTCTGAAGCAACTTCCAAGCTAGAATGGTGCCTGTAAGAAGAACAATTGATATCATATTTGTCTGTGTAAGTTTTCAATAAGAATTTGCTTTCCAAAACAATTACTGTGACATCAAATACTGAACTGAAAGATAGTAACTTATGAGCCTACCTCCCATTTACGTCTGTAAAATCTCTAATTCCTCCTCCAACTGTTAGTGGGACAAAAACATTTTCTGATGTGTATCTCAATACCTAAAACAACATTGCAAGTAACGGATTATTTTGAAGAGGAAAAAAAAAAAAGATTAAAAAAAAAAAAATTAACTGCAATGTTGGGTTTGAAATTGAAAAAACTTTCTGCTTCCATGATCTAAAATAAAGCGATTCATGTCAGCAAAGTTACAAGTGCTACCTGCAACATTGGCAAGTCGCCCAATGGGAAGTCGCGGAAACCAGTAATATTCAGGAAAGTGACCTGCAATAAAGAATTATCATGTAGAGCTTGCCTCAGTAAATATATGGAATCGATGAGGAATGTCCAGAACTAAGAAAGCATACCTCATCAGCGCCATCTTTGTAATATTGTCCAGCAAGCTCAACCGGCTTGCCCAGGTTTCTCACCTACACCCAAAGTGGAGTCATACTGTATCAAAATAAACCGAATCACAACACAAAAAATTTCAAATAGGGGATGTGACATGGATTAAGAGGGAAGGACTATATCTATAATAATCATATTCAACTCCTTGTGCTTAATAATTATGATGCATGGCTAATGATTCCCAGGAATTTCGCACTCATTACACTTTAAACAGGAAATCACGTCCTAAAAGCCATAGAAACCATATAGTGACAGCTGAGAATTACTAGATTACCTCATTCTCTTTTGTATGCTCTCTCACATCATATTGGTCTCCTTTGGTGACAACAAGATCTCCTTTGTCATTCGTCCTCACATCCAGACAAGCAATTACCTTCAGAGAAGTAATACAATAAGTTAGAAAACCAGCAATCAACGACTTAATGGATAAAATACAATATGGGCCTAAGAGCATAAAACTCAATAAAAATACCATGCAAAGAATCATGATATGGTTCGATAAATATTACCCTTTTTGCAAGTTTCGAAGCCTTTCCTTCAGGAAGCTTCTGTCTTGGCATTAACATCCTAGATTGTTAGATGATCGAACAAAGAAGTCAACATATGGAAAGCTCACACTGAGGAACGGAGGCTACCTTTGCCATGGGTGACTTTGGTTTCAAAAATCGTCTTAATACAGAAAGACCAACATCTGAAACAATAAAATTCAAGGTATTTGATATCAATAAGTGAAAAAAAAAAAAAAAAAAAGGCTAGGAAAAGGAACATTTGTCCGTCCTTTTCAATCTAAAAGAGAATTTACTTTCCCTTCTTAATCCTGGACTTCACTAAAATCTTAAAATTTTTGGAACTACAATGTTAAAATAATAACTAAAAAACTAGGAGCGAAAAGAAAAATATATATATATTAAAAAAATAAAAAAATCTTACCTCCACTCTTTTCTGGATGGAATTGTACTGCATGCACATTTCCCCTTCTAACAGATGCTATGAAATTGTCGCCATAGTTGCAGGTCGATGATATCCAATCTTTGTTTTTATCTGACTAACAAAAATGTAAATTCGTCTCAGTCCTGGTTTAAGGAAACCAGACTCTTTTCTGCTTCTATTGATTCGAGAAAATATAAAACAAGGGAAAGAAACGTACAGGCATGGCTCTGTAAGAGTGAACAAAATAGACGTGGTAGTCTCCAACATCATTCAATATTTCAGAGTCTTTCCTTATCTGCAGAGCGTTCCATCCAATATGGGGAACTCTGAAACCATTTGATGAATCGAAACGCTGAACCACACCCGGAATCAAGCCGAGACCATTTACTGCAAGATTTTACATCTTTTAAAAGATGTTTAAAGATATACGTATGTGTTGATATGCGAGGAAATAAGAGCATTTCTTTTCTTTCAATCTTGATGGCATTACCACCCATTATAGTCTCTTTGTATAGCCTTCTCTTCTATCACTTTCACTTATAAGTCGATCTCTTTTCTTTCCAAACTATATTATTGCTATTAGTTGAATAAACAACTGAGAGCTGATATTTCGTTTAACAAACAAAGCAGTTTTGGAAAGAATATGGCATGTCATTAATACATATAAACTATAACAAACTACAAATTTGAATTAACATAATAAAGGTCAAGGCCAGTGGGGTAAGTAAGCCACTTCCACAGTCCTTCAGGAAGAACGAGTAGTATAATTTGGCTAATATAAACTTGTCCAAAAAAAAAAAAAAATTAATTAACAGGTTCTGCAAATAATATGACGTCTTGTTCGCTGTAAATTATTGAGTACTTGTTGGACGTAGTGAAAGATTTTGCCTTTTATGAATCTGTAAATAACCAAAAAAAAAAAAAAGGCAGAATGGAAAACAACGCCATATAGAAAGTACCTTCATGGATTTATAAACAAAAAATTTTGGAAAACATAAATACACCAAAACACTGACCTGGTCCGTTCTCCTCACTGGACTCGAAAAGTAGCTGAAGTCCAAGGCATATGCCTAGGAATGGCCTATCTTTCTCAATATAAGCACAGAGTGCTTCAACCAATCTACAAAAAAGTAGCAACAAAATATCACTTCTGTTCAACTAAACAAGCAACTGATTTTAATAAAAATTAAAATCATACACATAACGAAAAAAACTTGCCCTTTCTTGGTCAGCACATCCATGGCCGCAGCAAAAGCCCCCACCCCAGGAAATATCAGTCTATTTGCGTTCACTATGTCTTCTGGAGTTTGTACCTGCATTTCATACATAAAATCAAATCAAGAAGACGTAATAAATCTTCTCTTCCTGTCTAACTAATTTCTTCAGTAAAACAAAACGAATATATAGACCAATCACTTTAAAGAAAAGCACTAATGTGTAAACAAAAATTCACAGTAAGGCAACAAACAATACAGAAATTAGTTTGCCAGAACTTGTTGGCTGTATTTATTATTATTGACTTTTTTTTTTGTAAAACAGAATAATGCATGGACACGAATGGCCTATTTGGCATGGCTTCCTGAAAGTTGTTTTTAACTTCCAGAGACCAAAAAATTGTTCTGAAAGTGTTTGGAATTTGTATGATAGAAGAGATTTGCCTCTTCAGAAGACTTTCCAACCAAAGCTACAAAATATGAGTTAGCAAAAATGCTCTTCTGAATTCCTTTCAAAAAAAAAAAAAAAAAAAACACTTCTGAATAATTTTTGAAACTCGTACTTTAAGCAGACATTATAAACATTTATCATTTTTATTGACTATTAAAAATTTAAGAATCAATTTCACCCATTAATCTTTTTCTTTTCCCTGAAAAAATGGGATTCCAAACACTTAAATACAAGCCATAACTTCTACTTATCTTCTAATCATTAAAAGCAAAAGTAAAATACTCTACTAAACAGGTTCAAAACGGGGGGCTAATTTTCCTCTTCACGTATAAATGTTTTTCAAATGAGCTAAATAAAAAGAATAAAGCTGAATTTATTTATTTCTCAGAGATTGTAGCTGAATACGAGTATGAGCATGATTAATGGAGGTTATAATCTGAAATTAAGCAATCTTAGAAATTCGAATACAAAATCAAAAAAAGAAGAGAAAGATTACATCTTTGATGTCGAAGCCGAGGTAGCGAATTGCATTGCGGAGACTACGGACATTTCCAGCGCCGTAGTCAAGAAGAGTCACAACTGAATTTCCACCCAAAAAAAATGTAGTAAGAGAAAATTCAATAGCTGAGAACAATCCAAACACGGAGAGAGAGAGAGAGAGAGAAAGTACCGGAATCGCCATTAGAGGAGGCGCGGACTGATAAATTTCTGGGGGATTTGAGGTTGAGGCGATTTCTTCTGAGATTAGCACGTAGAAATAGAAGAGAAGAAGAGGACGAGGATCGAAATGCGAGGGATTGCGATGAAGAAAACGAAAATGGCGGCGCCTCCATTGCAGGAGCTTCAAGTTCGTCCTTGCTTGTGCTGTAAACTGCAATGCTGACTAGTGAAATGCAATTTTAAGTTTTTTTTTTCCTTGAAAAAAAAAGTTTTAAGTTTTGTTTTTTTAAGTTAAATTAACTTTTTTCTCTTTCTACAATTAAGCCATATAGTTAATTATTTTTATGAACAGTCTCTAAACTCTAAAAATATTTCATAAATTATTTAGCTATTAAATTTTAGATAGAAATCTTTGTTAAGACTTGAATTCATACCAGGCTTATTAAAGGCCCAAACCTAATCATTTGCGTCCCACAACATTATTAGGCTCATTTTGTGAACTCAAGTCATGCTCAGAAAACTCCCGTAGGTTATGGTGTGGTGGGTCATGAGTGATCATATAAGCTCATTTGCCCTAATTTGACCCAATTTAAAACCCACTTAGGGTTTTTTCAGAATTAGTCAAAGTAGGCATGAATGGGTGATGAAGGATTTAACCCAAGAAAGTATTCCCTTTGTCTTTGAAAGCCCAAAATCCTTTATTTCAGCCATTGAAGGCCCAAAATCTAAGCCTGAACCTTAAAAACATTTTCTTCAACTCAAAGGCCTGAGAAATCTATTAGTCTTGGCTCATTCAGAGGCTTTTCTCGCGACCAAACATGCCTCTCGGAGCACTCCTCGTGTCAGACATGCTTTCTCAGCTCTTCTTCGTATAAGGTTGTCCATTCAGAGTAACCTGGTGTCGGAGCAATATGTTGTCAGAGCAAGTATAATGACTACTTGGTCATTATCATACAAACAATCTGCGACGAAAGTCTAACATGAACAGACCCCCAAAAAGAAAAGTGATCGGAGTACTTAGTTGAGTCAAACACTATTAGAGATTTCAAGTCTGAAGTCACTTTGTGTCAGCCCAAAATATGAAACTTGGCATTCAAGTATTTCCAATCGTAAGGTGTCATTTTGCCGCCGGAGTAAATTTCCAGAAACTTTTCATCCCATTTTCGGCGAGTCTCTTTGTCAAAATCGAAAAGCTATCTGACACCTTTCCTATGAATGGGATTGCTCTAACAGCCCACCGTTGTTTCTTCCATTCCATAATCTTTCATTCTATTTCTAGACCATCTCTTTGTAAAACTAAGAAGAGCCCCTGATATCCTTCCTCTAAATAGAAATGAGTGTTCAGACCTCCGTCAGAGCAGCTGTCAAGCACTCTCATTTACTCCTATAAATACCCCCTCACCTTCTTCATTTCAACACCAACGCACCTGCACATAAGAAAACACATCAGAGTGTTGAAACTCTCCATTTGAGTGCTTTCTTCAAGTCTTTTGCTACAGAGACTTAGAGTCTTCTTCAAGTTCTTAAGGAACCTTATAATTTCTAAGTGTTGACCTCCTTAGAAATTCTTTAAGAGCATTTTTCAATCATCTTTCAACACCACCTGAGAATGTTCTGAGAGTTATCTTCATACTTTCCTAAAAGTATTCAAGCTTCCAACCTCAGAGTCACTCTCGTCTAGGATGCTTGATTGGCTTGATGAAACCAGCCTCTGTGCTGAATGTTGAGAGAATGACATACCAACCCCGTGTCTAGCCCGGGCATGTCTTCGCAGCTCCAAGCGAAGATGTCGATATGTTGACGAAGCAAGTCAATGAGCAGAGCGCGCTCTTCGTAGGAGAGCTCGGCACTGACGAAGACCACCTTATGGACGGAGGGATCATCATTGAGGTCCACTTCTTCAAGTTGCTCTAACATGGCTTCGGAACCATCTTGCATATGATTTGGAGCGGGCTGCGGATCAACTATCTTTGCGGACTCCTCGGAGGAAGTCATTTCAGAGGCAAGTGCTCTAGAGCTGACGTATGCAACTTGTTCTTCATTGTCCCTGGGACCCTCCCACTTCAAGTGATAATGCTCCCAACATCGTCATAAATGGTAGACAATCCTTCCATCAGGAAGAGGAACTTTCACACAACGAGGGGACTTCTTCTTTTCCTTCTTCAGAAACAAGCATCAATCTTTACCGTCGAGGTCCTTGATTTCTGGCCACAGAGGCAAAGGAATACCAATTGGCTTGGAGATTTTACTTTCTCCAGGATAGGAGAAGTTGTCATAGAACTTGGCATCAGTGTAATGCACCTCAATTTGGTCAAACGGAGTTTGATTGGCCTGAATACGAACAACTTTGGAGCCAATTCTCCCTTTGACGAATTGGTGGTATGTGGAGCATATGATCTTATACTTATTTAACCATGGTCTCCTAAAGAGAAGATGATAATTCACATCAATATCAAGAACATGAAAACGAGTGAGGGAGTGAATAAGACCCACCTTTAAATCAAGCATGATGAAACTGGACGACACTTATGTTTTGTTACCAAATCTTGCGTTGAAGGTCTCCTTCTTGATAATGCGACTTGGAGGAATTTCGATGACGGTCAGTACTGCTAAAGGAATGATGCTGATAGAAGAACCTGTGTCCACCAATGCTCTTCGAACATACACATTGTTGATGGTTGCTCTAAGTAGAGGGGTCGCCGATGGTCTGGATATGAAGCCTAGATATCTTCATCAGTGAAGGGAATAGAGTTGGTGCTTTTGAAGAATGCTCTGGTGGCAAAGGCTTCGTTGGAGTAGCAATGCGGTCCTTGCTCCACAGAGAAAGCCTTTGTGGCAGCCAAACGAGCTTGCGAATCAAGACCAAGCTGGTCAAATAATGACTTAAACTTCGGGCTTCGATGAAGCGCATAAACCATTCATGTTGTCGGAGCAGGAATCATCTCATGATCTTCATCTCTGGGATGGAAAACTACGGCAATAGATTCACAATCTAGGAAGCTATCTCTAAAGGATTGATCGGCTAATGGACTAGGACTGTTTGTCGAAGCAGCACGTGCATCAAAGAGATAATACCTTGGGTCTGGGAACGTGGCCACGACTTCATCGATGATGAGGAAATCATCATGTTCAAAAGGATCTTCGGGAAAATATAAATCAGGAATCTCGGCTGGATGAGATTCCTCAATGGTCATAGGCGTCAAGATAGTTTGCTCTGAAGCGATAGGTTGTCGGAGGGATGAGCTTGGAGAGAACAACAATAAAGACAAGTTTAGAGGAGATTCTCTGTCAGGCGACACTTCTGGAGAGGAGCTTATGACTATCACTTCCGGCTTCAGTTAAGGGTAGGTGAGATGGCGCTTTGTAGCAAGTCTCCCTTCTTTGGTAGCCAAATCCCATCGAAGCATGTAGGCGGAGGGCCCTACAGGTGGCTCGGGAACTTTTCTCACAATGTTGTTGAGGGTTAGCTAGAGCTCTTCCTTGTATTCGAGCTTTCTCTTAATGGGAGGTGTTTGCATGGAGGTTCCTTTTTCTTCTAGGTCATCTTCCCATCCATCGGAGGCAGCATGGGCATACCGGGATGAAGTGGCACAGTGTAGGTCCTCCAAAAGGCCTTTTCACAGTTGCCAGAGGACTCCCAAATTGCTTCTGGAGGCTTTGAATCACAAAGCCACGTTCGAATCTCCTCATTGAAGTCACTGTCTTTCGTCTCATCGGAGCAGCTGGAAATCATGGCACAAGAATCCTTTCCTTTGTGAGGTGGAAGAGGATCAGAGTCGATGCTTTGAATTTTTCCAGAAAGCTCAATCATGCCTTCTTTGATTTTTATATGAATGGTCCTCCGAACAGCGTTGCACATGGACGTAAGGTGACTCACGTACTGATGGTAGAGGCAGTACCTTGGGTGCTTCTTGTCAAATTAGGAAGGCGACCTTCTTGGGACGAAAGGGAGGATGACTTTATCACTGAGCAGTTGTTCCAACACAACATGCAATTCTTCATCAGAACAAGGCAATGGAGGTAGTAAAGCTTTCAACGATGGAGTAGACTGCTTCTTTGACAAAAGTGGTCTGGAAGGCTTGTCAGAGATAGCAAAAGTTTACAGAGCAAAAGCTTTCTTCTCCCTCCAACTCCATTGAGAATCAGAAACTCGAACGGAGAGAGCAATCTTTCGAGCAGACTTAAGGAGGCAAGAGAATTTGCAAATGCCTATGTTCTCCAAATGGACACAATAATCCAGAATGATGTTGTTGAAACGAATGTCAACAAGAGCTCCTTTGTAATTCTCGTCGTAGCAATCAAGAGCAAGGTCACAAAATCTCCGAACGAAATTCAAGAGATCTTCTCCACGCCTCTGATGAGTATTGTTGAGTTGGATGATGGTGACTTTCTCTTCATTTTGGAAGTATTTCCTACAAAATTGAGTAACCATTTCTTCCCAAGTCATTACGGAGCCAGGAGCTAAAGTGGTGTACCACGTATACGCTTTGTCCGTGACAGGCTTGGAGAATTCTCAGAGGCGAAGGTCGCGATCTCTGACATACTTACCAAATGCGTCAAGGAAGTGGCTGATATGCTCCTTTGAGTTGCCTTTGTGGCCATCGAAGAGCATGAAAGATGGAGTCTCATACTTCAGAGGGTATGGCTTTTGGTACAGCTCTGAAGGATAAGGAGGCTGAGGCAAGTACTTGGCATCCTCTGGAGTGATTCCACGAGTGTGTTGCTCTAAAATAGCCAGGACATCATCACGAGTGAGAGGTTCGTCGGAGGCTTGCTCCGAAGGCTTAGGTGCTCTGGCAGCAAAAGCCTGTGGAGTCACATCATTGGCGGGCCCCATAGCAGGTTCGAGCTAAAAATGATCTGAGTAAGTTTACTCTGGAGAGGAGCTCATTGTGTGTAATGACATAGAAAATCCCAGAATTAAATAATATAATTTATGCATTCAAGTCGAGGATTTTTCTGCAGAAAATCGTGTTATATTTTGTGACTGAATGATTTATGGAATTAATATCAGTATTCCTAAATTATGTAGCAAATTTTACGTTAAGTTCATGTTTTATGAGCAAGTAAATTCGGTCGATAAATTTTCGCCGTGATTTAAGGCAGAAGAATTTTTAGCTCGTATACAATTTGAGAATCTTAATTTCAAGAATCTCCAAGTACAGTACGATGTTAGCAGCGTACCGAGAAATACTCTGACATTCAAAGAGAAATCCTTAATTGCCGAACTGATAAGTTGAAGTCATGTGGGTAATGTTTTTAGTAGAGAGATACAATATGAGCTTGGGAGTTGATACTGTCAGTAACGTTGTCATTCCTGGGATATAATGCAGAGAAAGTTAAGTTTAGAACTTATATAGTCTACAAATGATTTCAAGACTAAAATAGTCTAAAATATTACGCAATTAAGAGTTTAATTCGATATTGAATTATTCAGAGAATTAGTATCAGACTATAAATAAACAGTAGAAAAGGAACTGTCATAAACTAAAACTTCATGTCAGCTAAGTTAATCTCTTACAGTCGGTATAAACTTTGACTGCTTGAAATTGAATCTTAAGGGATAAGATCAAAGTACAAGACAAGATGTGACAAGATGTGAATTTATGGAGATTATATAGGCCCGTTCACTTTGCTGATTCGAGTTTGTAATTCGAGTTGAGATGTGATTTTATGTGAGAGTTTTTTACTGTAGCAAAAAAGTTAGATGTGACTATTTCTGATAACTTTTTACTGTAGCAAAACTCAAATTCTAAACTCGAATCGATAAAGTGAACGGATACATGTGTTGATAGTGATTTGATGGAGTAATTATGAAATTCTTTTCGCTCTTTTTTCTCTCATTTGGCCGGCCAAGCTTAAGAGGTTTTAAGCAAAATTTTAGTTAATTAAGTGGATAAACATAATTACCTAATTGCCTATAAATAGAAGCATCTTAATCTAAGCTTTATTTGCTCTATTTTTCCCTCTTTCTCTATACCAAAACCGGCCTTATCTCTCTCTTATGCCCTCTCAAATTTTTCACTCACCCCTCTAAACACAAAGCACTAGTCTATGAACATGGAGAAGAAAGGAGACCAAGGTGTTCTAAGAGGAGTCTAGCTAAGGACTTTTCTTCAAGGGTAAAATTATAAACCCTCTCTTCTATTTTTCTAGTAAAGTTTAAGTTTGAGAATGTCCTCAAATTTTCTTCCATTCTTCTAGTTCCAAGCCATTAGCCAACCTTAGAGGAAGAAGAAGGTGAACAAAAGGCTAGGAGAAGTCAAGTATATTGGCCTTCAAGGGTAAACCCTTAATCTCTCCTTTTTTAGCAAAGTTTAAATTTTAGAATCTTTTAATGTAATTTGTGGTTCTTGAGGAAATAAGTTTGTAATAAGGGTGTGTGAGTTTTATACTAGTTTTGGTGTGTTTTGAGGTTAGTTTGATTAGTGACATGTGGTATGTTTATGTTTGGTTTAAATTTTGTTTATTTTTGTTAGAGGTAACATTTTTTCTGATTACTTTGAACGGGAAAATAAGGATCGTAGAGTGAGACTTTTCAGTTACTCTAAATTTGAACTTATAATTCTCGATGTTTTGAATGTTTTTTAGTGACTGTGAATAAACCCAGTTTGAACTATAAATACAAGTTTTAAACTGTTTTTCAAAACACTGCAAAACTGTCCACACCGTTTCTAAAAACTTGCAGCCACTGTTTATAGCCAAACGAGCCCTTTAGAGGCTGAATCTCAGTTTTCTCCGAACATGAAAGTTTTAGATCTCGACGAAACGAAGAGTTTTTATGAGAACAAATTTTCAAAATCTGACTCTAAAATGCAGTAAAACACATATTTCTGAAATTGCATAGTTTTAACCGGACAAAACTAAAATAGTTTTGATTTTTAACAGAAAAGATCATCAAAAAAACATGTGATGTGATTTCAGTAAAATACTATGATTTTAGACCTCGCTTTAACGGAAAATATTCATGAAGAAAATTTTCGAGAAAACCGTTTCTAAGACTTGTGTAACGAAAAATAGTTTTACGGTGGTTTATAAACTAATCGTAAAATAACTTGTGAAATGTAGGTATTCGATAGAAAATTTATTTAGGAATAATAATAAGAATTTAGTACTTGTAATTAAATAAATGAGCAATCGGTTTTATGAAAATCGAACAATGGTTTTTTTTAGGATTAATTTTAAAAATTTCTCCCGAACTATGACCATTGTAACACTTTGCCCCCTGAATTTTAAAAAGTAACATCGGTTTCCCTCGAACTATGTTCGGTTAACAAGTTTTATCCTTCTGTTATAATGAGTAACGGAAATCGGTGTTAGATACATGACTCATTTTAAGAGGGTATTATCGTAAATTAACCTGCAATAATCCCAGGTTATTAAAAAAGCAATTAAAAAGACTCAAATGCGTTAAAAAAACCAATTTTGTCAAATTTTCTTTTTGTTGTGTTAGGGTTAGAACTTTTCTCCCAAAAAGAAAAATCTAAGGAAAAATCAGTTTTCAATGTAAATTTTCTCCACTATCAAGCCCGATAGGGCAAAGAAGATGAGGAGGCTTGAACATGATGAAGTAGTCTTACCTAACAGCACCAAAATTAGAAAATTTTATGTAAACTTAAGATGCAGCAAATGTGGGAATGTGAGATATAATATGAGAACGTGTATTAGGCGAGAGGAGGCAGCTGCAAGAAAGGTAATGATCATTCACTTTTTTTCAGTTTTTCTTTTTCAATTTATATTGTCAATTTTTAACATGGCTATTAATTTCAGATCAAGCGCCAACGACATGCTCAAGATGCAAGCAGTTAACCTACTGGTGGTGCAACCAGTGAACCACTTGTTTGTATTTTCTCCACTATCAAGCCACTTTCCTAACTCACAACATTTCTCCTCTCCATTCTGCATTCAGTCATAAAATGATGATTAATTTCAAAAATTTCCCCGAATTAAAACAGAAAACCCACAACCCCAATCAAATCCAAATTAACCTAATTCAATCCAAATATACAAAAGCTTTGTTGTCCAATGTTAAACGATTTACCTTATACCGAATGTAACCATAAAATTGTCTTCTTGGATTTTTCTTCATGTATGATGTCTTCACTATCGGATCCAACCCACATCGGCATCGAATAAGACCTTGAATTTCTTCGTTTACCCAGCTGCTGCCACCACTGTTTGTACTGCAAGAACTTGCCATGGATGAACGAGGTGAGTAAAAAAAAGAAGCAAAATGAGAATGAAAATGGTGAATTTTTCAATAAAAATGGGTAATTATCTGATTATGAGGGTATACGCGTAATTGCATTTTCAATTCTCACTAAATAAGTGACACGTGGCAATTATGTCACTCATTGTAATAGAATGATAAAACTTGTTAACGAAACAAAGTTCGGGGGGAACGGATGTTACTTTTTAAAATTCGAGGGGCAAAGTGTTACAATGGTCATAGTTCGAGGGGAATTTTTGAAATTAATCCTTTCTTTTAAAACCTTAATAGTTTTCGAGTGAAACATTCAAACGGGAACTTTCTTTTAGATGCGGGTCCAACGCCTGTATTAGTTCAAAAGCTCCCGCTCAAGTCTAAATTTCGACGGTCTAGAGTTAGAACGCATTTATTAAGTCTCTAGGCCAAATTGGGCCTTAATAATAGGACAAAGCCCAATAAAGTAATTTATAAAGGATTAGTTGTTAGATTGGATAATTGATTAATCAAAAATTGAATTTCAACCTAGGCATATGTATGTTAAGGGTAATTAAGAGAAATATGATTATGAGGATTTAATAAATTTAATCTTTATCATAAATATGAGATTTTACAATCTTTTAATAAAGAAAAGGAAAACATGCCTTAAGTAAAGGATTAGATTCCTTTATAAGTTTGCTAAATTAGAATAGCAAACGACAGTTAATCTCACACTCTCAATGAGTGTTCATTTTCAAAAATAAGCAAGTACGAGAATAGACAGTTTGGCGAATAGTGAATTCATGCTCTGTAAAACAGGTAAGTAGGAATCTCGTCTACAGTATGAATAGATTTTAAATAAAATGTTACACATGATATATGCATGTTTATGCTTTATAGTATGCAATATCATGCCACGTTACATACACTTTAATAAGTCAAGTGGAACTTATAAGAATAATCTCAGTTGAGTGCCATACTAGCCTCCGCGAGGGAGGTAACTAAGACTCCGCGAGGGAGGTAACTAAGACTCTACGAGGGAGATAGACAAAAAAAAAGAGAATATAGTAAATTAAATCACGGTGTCGTTGGGGACCTTGCAAACCCTCACGTCCCGATGATTGCGTTCAAATGGTACGAGCACTCAGACCCATTAGTAAGTAAGATAAAATCAGATAATAAGACTTTAATAAGACATGATCATAATTAAGCATAATTGGCTTATGCATATTTATTCATGTGAACTTACAGTTGTTTTGCGAGAGATAGTTCCTACTTGTTGAGTGAAAGCTTATTATAGAATATTTATACTATAGGTAAGCAACCTGCCCCTAATGTGTGATGGACTGATGGCGAAGCAGTGGACGAACGATGTGGAAATCAGAGATTGGATACTGCTTGCAATTATTTCTGCAAAAAGTTTTATGTGATAAATAGTTTCACTAATTATGACTTTGAAACTATATGTTAAATGATTAGGTTATGACAGTTAAGTATATGTAAGTAAGTAAGACTTAAAGATCAAGTATATACATGTGTGTGTATATATATATATATATATTTATGTTTTGAAAGATGAATATGTTGAGGTATAAATATTTTGTCATAATTAAGAAAGAAATTAAAATTTTATGTTTACTATAATAGTTTTTTTTTAAATGTTTCGCATATTTTAAGAAATTCCAGCAAGTGTATGTTAATATCAACTATAGTGACGGCCACGTAAGGAGGGTCGTCACATTATTAGACTCTTTGAGGACTCGGAGCATGGCCATAATATCCAGGATTATGGGTTGTTCCTCCTCCTCTTGGTGAGCAACATTGGTATCGTGTTGTGAGGCAGATTCATTCATCTCTTGTGAGGTTCCTTCAAGGGTGATTATCTTGGAGTGAGGAGGCATGATTGGAAGTCTAAGATCCCCAGTGGAGTCACTTTAATGTCGAGATTCAGTAGATCTGAAAGTTATGATGTGGCGAGGGCGTGCACGTGTAAGTATTTGACTCGTTAGTGGTGGTTCCAACGTGGCCAAAGTACTTAATTGGCCTTCGAAGTAGACAATAATGGTAGGACCTCCGATGGTGGTGTGGTTCACTTAGGCCCAAAGTAGGCCGAAGAACACGTGTTCTACGGCCCTCTTTGTTGCCAAAAACACAAAAATACTCCTGCAAAAAAATGTTAGAAAATCAAGAAAATAATAATGAAGAACTTCACAAATGAAGAATGGTGGGATGAGTGATCACGTAGTTAATGAGGGAGTGACTCGAGAGGTGGATAAGGCTTTTTAATGGATAAGGGCTCCAAAAACAGTTTGATGGCTGCCTTGGAGGCTTTTAGTATGTAGTTTCACTGGTGGATAAGGCACTGATAAAGAAAAGAGTGATACAGAAGAGTCTGATGCAGGTTGTTCCGAGAGTGTGGAGACCGTTTGGAGCACTCCTTCTGACGGTAGACGAGAGTGACTCTAAGATTAGAGTCTTGAAAACTTTTAAGAAAGTATGAAGATAACTCTCATAACACTCTCAGGTGGTGTTGGACGAGGATTGAAAATTGTTCTTGAGGAGTTTCTAAGGAGGTCAATACTTAGAAACTATGAGGTTCCTCAAGAACTTAAAGAAGACTCCAAGTCTTTGTAGCAAAAGACTTGAAGAAAGCACTATGAGGTTCCTCAAGAACTTAAAGAAGACTTCAAGTCTTTGTAGCAAAAGACTTGAAGAAAGCACTCAAAGGGAGAGTTTCAGCACTCTGATGTGTTTTCTGATGTGCAGGTGTGTTGGTGTTAAAATGAAGAAGGTAGGGAGGTATTTATAGGAGTAAATGGGAGTGCTTGACAGCTGCTATGACGGAAGTTTGAACACTCATTTCCATTTAGAGGAAGGCTATCAAGGGTCTTTCTTCGTTTGACAAAGAGATGGTCCGAAAATGGAATGGAAGATTCTGGAATATGAAAAACGGCGGCGGGCTGTCAGAGCATTCCCATTCAGAGGAAAAGTATCAGATAGTTTTCCGATTTTGACAAAAAGACTCACTGAAAATGAGATGAAAAGTTTCTAGAAATTTTCTCTGACGGTGTTCTGATGAAGTAAGGCACAAGCAATTTTGTTTGGAGCAAAATCTCAGCTACCTTATCAGATGAGGCAAAATGACACCTTAGAGGTGGAAATACTTGAAGGCCAAGTTTCAGATTTTGGGCTAACGCGAAGTGACTTCAGACCTGAAATCTCTAAGACTCTTTGACTCAACCAAGTGCTTCGAAGACTTTCCTTTTTGGGGGTCTGATTGTGTGTCAGACCTTCGTCGGATATTGTTTGTATGAGAATGACCAAGCAGCTATTGTACTTGCTCTAACAACAGATTGCTCTGACACTAGCTGCTCTAAATGCGCACGAGTGCTCTGAATAGATAACCTGATACGGAGAAGAGCCGGGAAAGTATGCCTGACACAGGGAGTGCTCCAAGAGGCATGTCTAGTCATGAGAAAAGCCTCTGAATAAGCCAAGACTAATGGATTTCTAAGACCTTTGAGTTGGAAAAAATTTCTAAAGGATCACGCTTGGCTTTTGGGCCTTTCAAGGGCTGAAATAATGGATTTTGGGCTTCTAAAAATAATAGGAAGGCTTTCTTAGGTTGAATCCCCAGCACCCATTCATGCTTAATTTGACTAATTCTGAAAAACACCCAAAACGAGTTTCAAATTGAGTCAAATTAAAGACAAATGGGCCTATGTGATCACTCATAGCCCACCGAACTACAACCCACGAGAATTCTCTGAGTGAGGCTTGGGTCCACAAAACGAGCACAATGACATCGTGGGACGCAAAGAATTGAGCATGGACTCTTAATTTGCCCGGTACAATTCAAGTATCAACAACTTTTTTTTGTCGTTTTAAAATTTCACTGTTTTTGTGTTTTGTTTATCGTCGCTTTCCATTCATTGTCGTTTCGGTAAGATGTCGTTTGATTACTTTATTATTGTTGGTATAACGATATTGATACCGTTTTCTGTTAGTTGTCCTCGTTCAGGTTATTGTTGCTTTCATGGAGATGACGTTTCCTGTATTTTTGGTTTTCTTTTAGTCATTATTATTATTATTATTATTATTATTATTGCCTTTAATTTGGAGGGTCAAGACTCAAAAAAGTAGATAACTAAGAAGTGTTTTTCTGACACATCAAGTACTAATAGAACATTAGTGCTATAAAAAAAAAGGTACTATAGAACATTAGAAACCGAACTTGCAGGTTATCCAACTTCACATTTCAAAGACTTGTTCACTTTTATTCCATTATTATGCGCCTTCCGAGTCTCAATACAACATTATTCTTGAACTTGAACATAAGTTTTCAAAAAGGTTCTTGAGCCTCATAAGCAAGCTCACAATACCCTAAGGCCACCATAGACATTCTACATTCAAAACCAAAAAAACTCTTCAAAATCATTGAGACCTCTTGAAGAGATTTTTTTTTTTTTTTTTTTTTTTTTTTTATAAAGATGATTCATTTGTTTTTTCCAGTTGTATTGGCAGAAATGGCATTGATTATGACCCCTCATGTTTAAGACCCCTCTAAGAAAATTGGTGATCCTTGTTTTGGACCAACTGAAGCAAGGGAGAGGGCCATTGGTGATGAAGAGTATTGGTGGAACAATGCTTGTGGTGTTTGCCTCGACCTTATATGTTGTCACAAATATTCAGAAACGTTCATCTGAGGTGGGTGTGGTTAATCCAACTGATGAAGTTCTAATGGCACAACGTCTTTTGGAGGCAGCTTTTATGGGTACATATGGGTACACAATCCTTTCACGAGACTTTTAACTGATCTAAATTATGATTCCTACTTTGTGCTGATTTTGATTAGTTATTTTTTTCCATTTATATATTCATTTGGAGAATTAACGGTAATGGTTGCGTTTGGAATTGGTTCCAAAATTATTTTATTTTTTGTATAAAAATGAAAATGAAAACGTTTTCATTTTCATTTTAAAATTATTTCTGAAAATGTGTTTAATAGTTTTATTTAGAGATTGATTTCAATTTTAAAAAAAATTAAAACTGCGTTTGGTGGTTTAATTTTTTATTTCAGTTTTTTTAAATTGTCAAAGTTAGAATTTAGTTGCAACACTTATCATCAAGCTAGAAAAATGCCAAACCACCTACATATTAACTAATGACTCAGCCACCAACCACCGTTTAACACCACCAATTTTTTTACTCCTCAACAGCTTATGGCCAGAAAAAAAAATCTCTACTCAAACTTCTTCTCCTCTCTCCAAAGTAGAAGACATAAGAGTAAGGGTTTGAGCTAGAAAATTCGGACCTAAGAGAAACCTCCTAGAAAACCATGATTTTTCTTGACAAATTGTAAGTTTAAACCCAAATTTAAGAGGCCAACTTGTACAGCAGTCAAGGTAAGGTGTTCTTCTTGTATTAGAAGGGTTTTTTCATGCTTTTGATGAATTTTTTATGGGTTATGTGTTTATGGGCTGATTAGAGATGTCTTTGTAAAAATGCGACAACCTTAGAACGGAAAAGATGGGGGTCATCTCAGATCGGAGAAGAGTGGGGTCGAGGGAGATCGGAGACTTCGGAGAAGAGAGAGGGTCGAGGAAACAGAAGAAGAATGGGAAGAGGAAAATGAAGGACACAGCAGAAAATGGGAAACAACGGGGAAAGAGGTGGAGGCCGGCGAAAGAGGCGGAGGCCGGCAAAAGAGGCGGAGTGAGAGGCGATGAAAGATTGGGGAAGGTTCTGAGAACTTTTAGAAGAATGGGAAGAGGAAGAGGACACGGTAGAAAATGGGAAGGAAAACGAAAACGGAGGAGAAAATAAAAAACAACTTTTTTGCGTTTTCAGATTCTTCAGAAAACGACAAAAATATTTTTGTTTTTGTTTTTTCAAACATTTTGCACCAAACACGTTTTTCACTGGCGTTTCCAATTTTTAGCCTCGAAAAACGTAAAAATGAAAACGAAAACATAAACAAACAGGGCAATGTGTCAACTCGGTGTTTTTCTATATTTCAATACAATTGGAAAAAAAACAAATGAATTAACACGGTAGTTATGTTTCTATCAGTGGTTAGCATTAAATATAAAAAATTAATAACGTGTCGTGATAATAATCCAATTTCATTACTTTTTTCAATTAACTTTCTAATTTATTATAACCGTTAGATCAATATCTTACAATTAAAATAACGATACCCATCAATAGATAAATAATGAAGTAACCATTAAAATCACACCCATATAATATATATATATATATAACAATTTATTTTGAACTTGATTTGAGTACTGCTAGAAGAGTATTTTTCATATCGTACCTGGAGTTATAAATTTTAGTCGCTCCGCTCTGGGATGGTGGCCCAAATGATGAAATCGGCTTAGGGAGGGAAGGTTGTCCCAGACCAACCTAAAAGCTGGTGGGCTGACCTAAAACTTTTTATGGGAATTTTTAAAAATAAAACATATATATATTAAAAAAGGTTAATTTGCACGCCTCTGCTACCGGAAGCTGTGTGCAGGTCAAAGCCAAAATGTGAAGACTTCAAACTGACGTGTTTAGTCTGCCCAAACTTACAACTCTAATAGTAGAACAGAGTTCTTCCTTTCATTTTTGTTAGTTATGTTTATGTTAAATGGTTATTAAGTATTTGACGACAATGGAGAATAACTTCAAACACCTTGTTGTACTTAAGCAAAAGCCACTTGCTTATACCTCTGGCAATTGTTCATTAATGCCATTAAGAGTGATGGTACAAAGCATAATGGTATATAATTTCTTGAAAACACGTTATGGCTTATCTATTTGCATAAGAAAACTTTAGTTTGATGAGGGAAAATTTTAGTCACACTGGCAAAACATTGATTTTGATAAATGGCCAAAAGAAGGGCCATTATTCAGTTCTTTACCATCCATCAGTCTTGGGGTCTTATTGATTTTCACTTCACCATTGTTAGTTAATGTTCAAGTTATTTCTAATAGTTTTTAAATAATTAGCCGACCAATAGTCAACAATGATTTTTCTAAAACTGGATCCATCTCCTTGGATAGGTTTTCGGTGATATGACAAAATTTGTGTCATTCTCTTTAGCGAATTTCTAAAAGCTTAAAATTTAGAATCTTAACATCTGTTTATTTTATTGATTCGAATCACAACTTAAATTTTTACTGCAGTATTCTTTCTCACATAATATCATATGATCAATTTATACAAGATTTTCTTTGTTCCTTGCACTGATGATAGACATACTGCATTACTATATCAGGGAGCTAAGTTTGCTTAGAAGAACCTTGGAAGCAGCAAAGAAATTTGATGATGTTGAATGGGCCCGTTCAGTTCGCTTATTCGAGTTTTTAATTCGAATTAAGATGTGACTTTATGTGAGAGCTTTTTACTGTAACAAAAAAGTTAGATATGACTGATTCTGAGAGTTTTTTACTGTAGCAAAACTCAAATTCTAAACTCGAATCGGTAAAATGAACAGGGCTTAAAAAAATAAAAACAAAAAAATGACCTAATTAAAGATGGTCATTGAATGGCTCAAAGTTGTCCTTAGCTTGATGTTAAATGTATGGTTAGGTGTGAATGCATTGATGATCTGCAGTTCATAAAGAAATTATGGCTTTCCAACTCATGGGTGTCCGTAGAGTGAGACCACACTATTACCCTGCATTACTCAAAGTGTTGTATAGATAAGAGGAATAATTGGTCCAATAATCAAGTCAATAAACTTTAACCAGTGACGGAATGGTAAAGCGGTAAGGATATCTGTTCTTTCCATTTTTTTTTAAAATGCGCTTAGATTATATACTAAGAAGCTCCAACTAAAGATATTGCCCGACCAATGGGCTATGCAGCATTAGACCCATGGTGGTATGAGCGATATTGAGCTCAGCTTTCAACTAAAATTGGGTAAAACTCTTTTCGTTTTACGTGGATCTTAAGATTTCTTATATAAACAGTGAGGGTGCAAGACAGAAAGACATTAAGTAGACGTTTGGTTTATGGATTTAGAATTATAATTCAAAATTATTTTTAATTTACTTGTGTTTTTTATGAAAAAAAATGCTGTAACGAATCACGAATCATGACACGAATCCACCAACTAAATGCACCCTAATAATCTCTTTTTTTTCCCCTTTTAAAGGGAAAAAAATGGCGCCAGTAAAAGAGGGCAAAACTAAAACAATTAGGAGCCAAGGGGATCTATAATTACAAATCATATAACAATAAGGGGTTTGGTAAAGGGGGAGGGTTGACAAAATTAGAGCATAAAAAATGCACCACACTTATCTACTAGGATAAGTACACTGAACCCATTAAATAGTATTTAAAAACACAGCTTTTAAGCCCTTCAATTCCATAAAATCACAGTCAATAAAAACATCCTTCTGTTTTGTTTAAAGGCCAGTACTAGCTCTTCATTGACCTTCCAAACAACTGAGAGGGAAAAATTATAATTTATTGATTAATTAAGTTGGCTTTTTCGTTTATACCAGATATCCCTTTTGAGCCGCCTCTTACCAAATGGAAAAAGACAAGGGGAAAGGGCTTTAATACAAGTGGCTTGAGAGTGCAATTACAGAACAAGTTGAGGATTTTTAAATTTACAAAAATATCTCCAACTCTAGCCGTTCAACTGCCGACCTTAATCCTTAGCTAATTCATCATCCATTTAGAAAAGACATTTGAGTAGAAAGAAATTGTTAAATCAAAATTAGTTATAGTGGCTTTTTTAATGAATAAAAAAAGTATGGGGAGAGTGAACTAATCATATGTATCCGTATTGAGCCATAGTTATATATGTGTTAGTAGCTACTCGTAAAATAATCTCAAGTGCAGTTTTAAGAGTTGAACTTGAAACCTCTTATCCATCAAGCCACTTAAAATACCATCTTAAACGGTAAAATTAAGAGAAATGAGACAAATACATTTTAAAGTGTATGAGTCAGGATTTATACTCTTTATTCTTAATTAAAACCTTTTTTAGTTAGATAACTATACTAATAAAAGAGTATTAATCAAGAATAAGGGGTAAAAATTCAGACACGTGAACTCTTAAAGGGTAAATTAAAGAAGGTATTTTTTTTTTTTTTGGGTTGTTGTATCACCACATAAATGGGTTTTTCTAAAATATTATGAACAAATGGTTACATACATAATCTAGCGGTAATTTTACACTTGACTTTTACCACAAAATGACGAGTTCAAATCCCCTAAAAAAGAAAGAAAAAAGAAGCATTATGAACAACAAATCAAAGGAGCCATACAAAAGATGGAGAAATAACGGATAAAGAAAGTATGTTTGGCTGAATCAGCTAACTTTTTTATTCAATAGAATATATGAAATTGAGATGTGTCAAATTAATGCTTGCCATGAGCTTCATCACTTGCCACGCTAAATGTTGGAACTAAATTGAATCCACTTGCAGTTAGTTGCAAAAGGATATGGTGAATCAGAAACCATTGATGGTGATATTATAATTTCAATGTCTCTTACTTGTAAAAAACCAATCCTAGGTCAACTGCACTATTGGGCCACTTGGGTCTTGACGGCCACACTTCCATAGGCCCTCTGATTTGGAGCGTGGCCATGTTGCAAAATTGGATTATAATTTTTTTTTTTTTTTTAAAAAAACAAGAAAAATCCAAATTGACATGGTAGAAATTGACCCACAAAATGGAAGTCTTCTTAGTTTGATGGTTTAGATAATACCAATCTTACCAAGAAAGACTGACCCATACATTGACTTTCTCCAAGTCATGGTCTTTTATTACCAAAATAAATAAATAAGTGAGGGAGATTTTTTATTACGTTTGACGTTTCGGTAAGTTGGGTTTTTTAACTATTAGATCTGTATATTTTTTAATTTATACATGATTTTATGTAAATTTGACGGACAGAAAATTTGACATGCAAGTGTGTTGGCGTACTGAAGAATCTCCTAATAAAATAGATTAATGTTCTTCCACAGCTCACAACATGCGTAGATAAATCATTTTCCACTGGTCACCTTGTGCCAAGAAAATTAAAGAGTAGATGAAGCGTGTAAAATTGAGTGAGAATTTAAAAAAAAGAAAAAAACAAATTTATAAGATGGAACATATATTTTATAGAAACACTTAAACACAAATAGTTTTCATTTTCTGCCTTGAACTTCAAGTTTCTACATACGACATCATTTTCTACACTGTCAAATGCTATTACAAATCCTCTCTTTCTACTAACACCAACAGGGCGTGTAATAATTTCAAACAGTGAGCTGTCATGCTCTACCTCATGAACACCTAAAAACGACATCTCTAGGCCATAAACGACAGAAATATTATCATCCAAAATTACATTTACACCCTCATTGTCACAAAGATTTTCACTTTCCTCCTTGACATTACTCCTAACAGTGATCCAATCTTCATCCCAAATCCAATTGGGTTCACATCCAATCAAACTCTCCATTCTTGAAGCTGCAGAATTTAAAGAAGAAACTCCGTCATGATCAGAAGAACTTTCCATGGCTTCAAAGGAGTCCCAAACACTTTGATCAAACACACTCCTTGGAGAAGAAGAAGAAGAAGAAGAAGCAAATTCCAAGTCCTCAAAAAATGGATGTTTTAGAAGCTCTTTAGCTGCCATCCTGTCGTTAGGATTTCTCCTCAAACATATCTCCAAAAAATCCCTACCCTTTTGAGACAACCATCTCGGAATCTCCGGCGACTCACCGGAGAATCCAATCCGGTAAAGAGCCGAAATGGGGTCATGAACTTCAGGCCAAGGATTCTTCCCTGTGGCCATTTCAATGACTGTGCAGCCAAGAGCCCAAATATCTGCTTCAAACCCTTGGTCTTGACCGACGACCACTTCTGGTGACATGAACATTGGTGTGCCGGAAAACACCACCATGTGAGAATCTCCGATTTTCGAGACTTTCTCGAAAAACTTAGCACAACCCAGATCAGAAATCTTGGCATTCTTTTCCCCAATCAAGATGTTGCTGCTCTTTATGTCACAATGGACAACCCCACTTTCATGGAGATATTCCAAGCCTTGTAGGATGTCCCGCGTGTATCTTCTGATCATGGCCTCTTCTAGCCTCCCTCCGTGCCTCCGAATTTCATCGTGAAGCGTGCCGCGAGGAAGGTACTCCATGAAGAGATTGTAGTAAAACTGGCTGTTTTCTCTTGTGATGTCAAAGCCAATGTACTTTACTAGGTAAGGCGAATTTAGCTTGGAGAGAATTGATTGCTCTGTTTGAAGGTACTTGGAGTGGGAAAGCTCGGTGGACTTGGCGGCAAATAGCTCGCCGGAGTGGGTGGCGGTGGCGAGGGAGACCGTGGCGGTTGAGCCGCAGCCTATAGTGGCTTCTCTGGTCCACTCCATGAGGATTTGGAGAGCAAGAGAATGGAGGAAATATTGAAGGGCCAAAATGAAATAAAAGTACTCTTGTTTCTTTCTTGGGCTTTGATGTCCTAATTCTTGAATATAAAGCATGTATTTATATACCAACTTTGGTGAAGAGTCTTTTGGTTCAATTTTCCAATTGCATAAAAGTAAATAGAAAGAACAAGTTTGTTGACCTTCCCGCACGCCTTTACCAAGTCTTTTATGTTCACATTGAGAAATTCATATAATATTAAAAAAAAAAGAAAAAAAAACTTTTTGGTATGGAATTGAGTAGTTAGATTGATTGACTTTTGGCTAAAGTCAACTGGAGCGTTGAATCAGTTGGATAATTCTTTTTTTCTTTTTTTTTAAATAAAAATAATGGGGATAAGTTCAAAGTTTCCTTAGAGAACCGAGAATGTAGAATTAGAACAAGAATTGTCTCTTGAGATATTCTTAAAGTATCTTTTATTGCTTCACGAGTACGTCAGCAAAAGAGCCGCAGCCATTAGCAGATCATAGGCCATGCATAAAGGAAGTCTAGAATCATTTCATTACCATACTTATGCTGAAACTTTATACGGCGTGACTATCAAAAATTTTAAATTTGTATTCGATGACCGAACCAATTCGTGTCTAAATTTTTGGGTACTTAATTGAAAAACACATGCTACATTAAGATACAATTTAAGAAAAGTCTATGAAAAAACTAATAAATTAGTGTACAATGTAGATATATATTGTATGTTATTGAGAATATATGCACTCTATATGTACCTCTTCATTCTTATGTACACGTACATATAGGAGTTTTTAATTTTTACGTTTTTATGGTTATTACTTATTAAATATAGAAATTTAATAATATGACGTGACAAAAATTTAATTTCATTAATTATCATAAAGTATCATAAATTTTTTAATCAACTACCTAATTTATTACAACCGTCAGATCAAATCTTACAATTAAAGTAATGATACTCACTAATAAATAAATATTATAATAACTATTATATATATATATATATCTATATTCTATGTGCTACTGCTTGGTTCACAAGAGTTTGAGTGGTTTCCCCACTTAAGGAATAAACCACTTGCTTATTCTCAAAGCCATTTAACTAAACAAACCAAAGGAATCAGAAAAGTAGAGGAAGAAATGAATGGGAAAACGTATATCTATAGGAATAATTAAAGTTCACTCAAAGAGAGAAAGCTCTTCTCAAAGAATTTTCAAAAGGGTGGTGAAAAGAAAAAAAAAGGAAATAAAAACACATGAACTTCCAGATGTTGTGGTTCACTAACCATGTTGAGAAGTTGAAATTAAAAGTAGATCCACTAGTGTTGGCTGGTTTATGGGGAATGTGGAATACATGTAATGAGAAGAGACTCTCATTCCCAACTACCAAAGTTGTGCACCACACAAGCCCCCATTAAGGGCGCTCACAATTCACAAAGGGCGGTCATTTTGAGTTGGAATGTGGGAACTCTAGAGTTGGAAGTGGCGGAAGTTTAGGTGAAAATAAAAGAGAAAGGAGAATTGTGTGGTCGGGTATGAGAAAAAAAAACTATATCGGTAGAGCTCTGTTTTAAATTGTCACGTTTGTATAAGATTTTGTCGTTTTTATTTTTTTATTAATTTGATATGATTTTGATCAGATCTAACATTTTAAAAAAATTGTTATCTGGGAAATTTTTTGTTACGGTAAGAAAGAATAAATACTATCAATATATACAATTGCAAACTTTCATCAAGATTCTATTAAACTGTTATTTTTTCTAAAATCGATATAATTTTGATGTGATATGTCAATTCAAAACCTCACCACAGAATTTGTTCGTTGTCCTAATGAGTAGGTCTCAACTAATCCCAAAAGAAGGAATGAAGAGGAGTGGGTAAAACGCACTCATTGACCTCCAATTCCTCAACCAAAAGTTCCTGTCATTCACACATGTACCCTCTAGAAATGTTTGAACTAGCAAATTAAAATATCTCATGGGGGATGGGAAGAATGAATCTCTCTCAAGCGCCTCCAATTTTGGCAAAATTGAAGCCGGTGAGAGAGAATTTGAAAAAGGGAACTAAAAAACATTGCAATATTGATAATGATGAAAATGACAAAAGCATGAACTAAAAAGAGCAAAAACAACACTAAACATTGAACAAAGTAAAAGAGTTTTATTAATGACATCACAAAGTAAAAAAAGTTTTATTTCATCTTGGAGTTCCAACATAACATCATATGACATCACAAAAGTGCCCTCATTAACAACAGTAGTAACTATTTCAATAGAACGATCAAACGACAATTCCTCATCAAACGACAATTCCTCATCAAATGTTATTGAGCCATAAACAAGCTCTTCTTCATGAATTGGCTCTTCAATGCTATTGCTTCTAATAGTGAACCAATTTTCTTCGTCACAGCTCCAATCGGGTAAATTTTGAACAGAACAAAATGCGCTTCTAATCAACATCTTGATCCTTTCTTCAGCAGAATTCAAAGAAGAAGCTTCTTGATCTTGATGACTCTCGAAAGCTTCAAACGAATCCCACAAATCCTTATCCAAAACACTACTTGGGGAACTCATTTTAGCCTTTACTTGTTGCTCCGATCTCAACTCCGACACTTGAAGAAAAGGGTGCTCAAGAAGCTCATTAACTGTCCATCTCTCCCTCCAATCCCTCTTCAAGCACTTGCTCAAAAAGTCCTTGCCTTTCTCCGAAAACCACCTCGGAATCTCCGGCACACGGTCGGAGTATCCGATCCGGTAAAGTGCCGACACCGGATCATCCATCTCCGGCCAAGGCCCTCGACCGGTCGCCATCTCAATTACGGTGCATCCCAAAGCCCAAACGTCAGCCTCAAGCCCCTGCTTTTCGCCGCGGGCAACCTCCGGTGCCATGAAAGCCGGCGTGCCGGAGAATTGCAAAACCAGGGGACTGTCACCGAATTCGGCTTCTCCAACGAATTTAGCACACCCCAAATCAGCAATCTTGATACCCTCTTCACCGATCAGCATATTCTGGCTCTTAATATCACAATGTACCAATCCATTTTCATGAATGTGATCCAGTCCTTGCAGAATTTGTTGAGTATAGATTTTGATCAGAGACTCATCTAGTCTCCCTTCCCGGCTTCGGATCGCATCGAAAAGCGTGCCGTTGGGGAGGTACTCAATGAAGAGATTGTACATTGGAACATCATTTTCAGTAGTGACATCGAAACCCAAGTACTTGACTATCCTAGAAGAGCTCAATTTGGAGAGAAAAGACTGCTCCTTTCGCAAGAAAACCGCGCGACAAAGCTCGGCGGACTTGACGGCGAATGGCTCACCCGACCGGGTGTCGGTGGCGAGATGGACAGTGGCCGTGGCGCCCCGGCCAATGGTGGGTCCCCTAGTCCACTCCATTGAGCAGAGAATGGAGAATTGTGATATGAAAAAACAGAGGAAAACAGAGCAAAAAACAGAGTAAAACAGAGTATTGTGTTTTTTTGGGTTTTCGTTTTGGTAAAGAGAAGTTTGGTCTTTGTAAAATTTTATTATACACCAAGCAAAGGCTTTCGGTGGGTTTTGGGGTTTAAAAAGAAGTGGCACAAGAGGGATTTTAAGCAAGAAGAATGATTTTTTTATTTATTTTTTTTTTTTTTGGTAATACTCTGCTTTGTATTCCCACAAAGTGAAGGTTCCTTGAATACGGTTGAGACACGTGGCGAAAGGAGAGGGGATTTGACAGCTCTGGCCGTCCAGGAGCCGCAATTACTTAGCCTGAGAATAAAGCCAACCCACATGGCGACGCGTGAAGGCTCGTGCCTGTATTGCGGTGGCAAGGAAAAAAAAAATTTTTATTTGGAGAAATTAATGGTGAGTAAGAAAAGGGTTATTTTCACTTGGTCTTTAAAGCTATGAATTTATCTCATTTTAATCAGTAATGTTTCTAAATATATATACTTTTAGAAATGTCTTTAAGTCTGTCTCCAGAATCAATCAGTCAGGCAAATGTAACACTTTTCGTATTTTCGTCTGTTTATGTGTGTAATATTCAGTTTGTTTTAAGTATAATACTCAATATTACATGTGGTGAATTATATTTTTTGAATGTTACAATTGAACGAATAAAATATTATAGGGTAATCTTGATAAATACACTTTAAAAGTGTATGAGTCAGAATTTTTATCCTTTATTCTTGATTCATAACCTTTTAATCAAATAATTATACTAACAAAATGATATGTATCAAGAGTATGAGGTAAAGATCTAGATTCATGCATAAATTCTCAATTTTTTCAATATTTTTTTATATAGACATACGAACAATATCACATCGTAATATGAAAAAGTTGAATTTGTTAGAAGGTATGGTGTCAGGATTTTACCTATATTTTTCACTTTTTTGTTAGTAAACTGTATATTTTACGCACAATAATAATAAAATTATTATTATGTAAGATAATAATAATATTATTATTATGTAAGAGTTATAAGATGGATAGAATAGCTATATAAAAGAACAAGCAGATCTAAAGAAAATTCTAAAAGAAAAAAAAAATTAGATTGGTCCAAAATCTGATTTTTTATTTCGTATCTCGTTTCTTTTTTTTTTTTAGATTTTCTTCAAATATGCTTTTTTTTTTAATGTCACTTTATCCTTTTAAAAACCCACACATGTTATCCTCATGTTAGTTTCTAGAACGTAAAACCGTATATTTCAAAACCATTATGTTAACTCAACCTCTAAAGTAAATATCGAAAGGTCAAATTGAGATAAATAAGAACTTTAAGTACATCATGATAATATATAGTTTTGAAAAATCAACTCACATTGAAATTATCACACTAAGAAAAATATGACAATATATCTGAATCTAACAAAATTTTGACATTTTAGAATTGTGAACTTTCACATTTTGCCACATAATTCTTCTAAAAACTATGTCTAGAATTTTTAAGGTTTTTTTTCCCTAAAAGCTCGAGTTCTAGTCCTTTTACTTTATTTGCAACGCGGTGTTTTAGAATTATTAATTCTCATTAGGACACTTAATAGGACAACTGTGTTCACACTCGGAATTTCAAAATAGAATATGCAAATTCTGTACCATTTCTGCATGGCTTTGTCAAATATTTGTAATAAAGTTGTAATAAATGGCATATTGGTCGGTTCTTGAAGAAACAAAGAAATCTTAGAGAGCGAAACTTGCACGCAATTCTTTGTTTTTTCAATGTGAAACCGAGCGTCTTTCTTTTTCTTTTGGTATTGATTGTTTCATTAAACACATAATTATATAAACGCGTAAGCTTGACAGACTATTTCTGAAAAGATCCAGAAATAAAACCACAAAAAAATGTTTTTTTTTTTTTTTTTTTTTGGAAAAAAAAAAAAAAAAAAAAAAAAAAAAAAAAAAAAAAAAAAATTGTTTGAAATTTGCCTTTTCATGGAAGGAATCTAAAGAAGTGTGTAAAAAGCCGAGTAAATCCAACTGTATCCCATGTCAAAAAAAGGTTTGTTCTTGTTGGTTCATAATGGACGGCGGTATTGCTGTTGAGATTCATACCAATCTTGTGTTAATAATGTATCGAATCACGACCGATTATTTTTATCACAATGTATAGTCAATTTTTCAAAAGTTGAATGGTGGTTAAATTGATATAAATTGTTTGAATTATTGTCGTTAAAAACATTCGAAAGAAAGCTTTTTAAAATTCTTATTCGATGCATGGAAAATGACCGGCGCGAAATTAAAAAGAAGAAAAAAAAAAAAAAAAAAAAAAACACAACCCGCACCCCCCTCTTTATTTTTTTTTCGACGTGGGAAAAAAGCCCGGCGAAAAAAAAAAAAAAAAAAAAAAAAAAAAAAAAAAAAAAAACTCAATCCGAACCCTCATCTTTAATTTTTCTTTTTTCCTCTTAGCCAATTAGAAAAAAAGGTGTGACTTTTTGCTTGCAATTCACCAGAATCAAAATTCCCTAATAACTAGGGACCTTATTAAGAAAAAAAACCAAAAGGGATTCAAATAAAAAGGGAATATATGATCAAATGCTGATTCATTGTGTCGGTACTCATATGATTTTTTTTTTTTTTCACTGTGGCTGCTTCACCAAAGAGGCCAAAGCATTTAACAGCCATTTTTCCTTTACAGCTATTTTCACACTCACCCACCTCTTGATCTTCTCCTTTTTCACTTTTTTCATTATTGGATTTCTTATGACAAAAGGGGACCAACCGCCCAACAGAAGTTGGAGCTCTGCCTATTTGAATGCAGCTCAACTGTGGAATGCAAAAATGATCAAAAGCAGCAAATCCCATCCGATTGGGTAACTTCTACGGCCGGATCCGTTATTTTTAACTATTGACAGGAGCTTCTGCTTTAATTGTTCGATTAAGTTTTCAACAATTTAATTTAAGAGTATCCACATTAAAAATTTACAACGCGAGACGTAACGACTTTAATCACATATCAGATAATTAAAAAGAACGAGTCTCATCCGAGAAATTTCTGTCTTGTTTTTCTTATACTTCAAGTCAATCATGAACTTTTCTTTTTGGGGAATTTCGAAATTTGAACCAAATTGACGCCTAGGCGTGTTAACTTTGATCTGAATCAACTCGTTACAAAATTCAAAAAAAAAAAAAAAAAAGACAATATAATAGAAAGTTGTGAATTGTGATAGGGGGATGATGTATTTTAAAGTCAGGTCGTATGGTAAGCAATTGCAGTCTGCTTTCATGTTGGAAAAAAGTACGGTTGACTTTCCTAAAGCCTTTTACTTTTGCTCAATGACGGTGTTCAAGTACAATCAAAGTCTTTCCACGAAAATGAAACCTAAGATAGCCAAATTTTTACTTCATCGAGAAGGGAATGGTTCGAAATAGAGAATTTGAGTTAAAAATTAAAATTACGTAAGGAAATATATTATACTTAAAAAAGTTAAATTTAAATTTTTATAAAAAAAAATAATGTAATAAAAATTTAAATTGTGATTCGAATTAATAAAACGAACGAGAAACATTAAATTAATCATTTTGTGATCGTACCATGCAGTTAAATTTTTAACGTTAAATGTGAGGCCTTTGTAAAAATAACTCTTTTGAAAAATTTTATTAGTAAAATAACTTTTTAGAAATTTTTATTTGTAAAATGACATCATTTTACAAAGAATGAGTAAATGTCTTTCTTCATGAAAAATAAAAAAATATCATTTTACTAATTTCACTTTGTTGAAAAGTCATTCCAGCATATCATCCCGTTAAATGCTGGTCAAAACAATTTAAACTGATATCTTTTTGTTGTTGCACTACACATGACCAAAAAAAAAAAAAAAAACCTGCAAGTTTCAATACAACCATTTTCAATATCTAAGAAAATAAACTACACAAGTAATGTAAAATTAAAATAATCTCACACGAAAAAATAGTCCGCAGAACAATTAATACGTCGTTTGAATTGAAAGTTTGAACATCTAAAAAATAAATCAAATAAAACTTTATTCTTTTCAAGAGAAACAATACATTTCACCATGCGGTTCAGTTTTTCCTTGAAGTTTTATGGCTTTAGTTTAAACCTTTTCGTTAAATATGCATTATTACAAAAAAAAACACACGTAAATTAAAAATAATTTTAAATCATAATTTTAAATTTATAAACTAAACGTTCCTTAGTGACTGCACTCTCAAAAACTTGATCATGTTCTTGCCGTGGATTATGGATCTAATAATGCATATTTAATTTTGATTATTCAAGGACGAGGAAGTTTGAGGTCTCTACCCCAACGTAAAAAAAGAAGAGAGAAAAAAGAACAGAAGAAAAGAAAAAACATAAACTCGAAAATCGAAATGTTTTTTTAGACACAAACAAGTTCATCCAAACGAGAAGGATCCATTTATATATGCAAATATGTAAATACGATAACCAAAGCAATCCATTTTTTCCTAGATTAAAGCGAAAAGAAAAACTGGATGCAGTTCTGATAAAAGCCATAAACCGAGAGTATTTACATACAACTGTTATTCACTTCAAGTGTGAGGTTCCCATGTCTCTACGGTATTAAACATGGTCACAACAGAGAAACATAAACAGAGTCCGACAAGCATATGAAATAAACATATTTACGCGGCTTCTGCAAACCCAATCCTCATGTTCCCGTAGTCGAACACCGTGTGGTAACGACCCATGAACACATCTCCTAGGATCCTGTTGAGCAATAAAAAGTTAATTAGAACCATTAAGCTGCCCCGACATGTAAGAACATATAGTGAAGATCTTGTTCCTAACGACGAAGAGTTTTGTTGACTGTGCACCAAGAATACTGACGTATCGATCCATAGGACCGACCAAGTCAAGATCATGATTCATAACCAAGACAAAAATAACAAGCAAAATGTGGAGGGAAGTTGGGATGTTCGATGATACCAGAGAGGTCCACGAGGAGGCGGCACATCCAAAGCCGTAAAACCACTAATGCACTGAGCCACATCACCCTCACCAACTTTGAGTATGTACTGTTTGCAATCACCCAAAGAGGACGTATTAATAGATAAAACATAAGTCAAGAAAAACAGCATGCCTAAAATCCCTTAATGCATTACAAAAAAGATAGCAATAATAAGATAAAATAATTCTCATAATGGAACCATCACATTTGTTAAAAAGAAATGTTAAATGCTAGTTAATCTCTTGATTCTATAAAAGTGGGACAACCATCGAAACTTATAACTGAGAAAATATTGGAGGGCAATAAAGAATTTGAAAAGCATCATATAATACCTCCTCAGGTTTGAGTTCAAATTTCTTTCCACCGATGGTGAATGAAACATCAGGCAAGGAAGACAGACTGCCACAATCAACTGCTGATTCTCCCATTGGGCTCGGCAGCCGTTCACATAGCTGCATGGACAAAGTCACAGCATGAGGGTGAAAACACAAACAATTAATACATGGAAATAAAAGGAGGGGGAAAAACCAACAAACACGAGTTATTTTACCTGATTCACATAGTTAAGAATTTGATCCTGCGTTTGATTCTGCTTGATCTGGTTTTGCATCCATACAACTGCCATCTCACAAGCCGAGCACATTCCATCACGCAGATCACCGGATGCCTTGCCAACATTCTCATCCACAACACTCTTAATTCCCATGCTGACCAAAAGACAATTCCAGAAGAGGAAAAACAAAGTTAGAATAAGTTAAGAAATGCAAGAAAACGAAATTAAGTAACAATACACCTCATGGGAGGTAGAAATGGACCAATGTAACACATCAATTCAACCGAATGAATGCATCTCAGTCTAACCTCACACCACGAGTCCCATCAAAAGAACATAAACCAATTTGAGCGCAGATCTTTTTGGGCTGGTCCTGCCAAAATAACACCAATAGTGTAAATAGGTGAGGGGTAATATATCAACTCTAGCATGTTATGAAGTTGCAGATACCTTCGCTAAAAGGCTTTCAATTATGGTTTGCCCATATTGTTCAACTATGGCCTTGCATTCTTCACTTACAACTCCCGTTGCTCCAATGGCATGATTCAGTTCCGTAATTATAGTCTGTACACGAGATAAATATATATTTCATTGAACCAAAAAAAAAAGTTGGCACATAAAAGCCATTCAACGCTCTCCTTAAATCATCAAAGCTAGATCTTATTTATGGAACCATGACTTTCCAAGAAACTAGAAAACAATTGAGCGTACAAATGCCAGTTAAAGAAAATGAAATTTCATCAATTTAACAAAAAAAAAAGGTATTGAACCGAATACAGTAGAGTACCAACCCTAGGTTATAACTTTGAAAAACTACACATATAAAGAAAAGGAATTACTAAACAATGATGTAAAACGGGGTTCAAGTATAAAGGGAGAAGAAAGAAAAGAGATTTCCTCATAGACAAATAACGTGAAGGGTAGCCCAAACAAGCTTTGGAACTATACATGTGCAGATACAAGCAAAAATAAAAACGCAAACAGACAAAAAGATGCTCACCGTTGGCCCAGCCAATAAAGAGGTCCCAGAATCAGCAATTGCTGAGCAGCCGTCGGCACAAAATCCTGAAGTACGTTTGCTTAAATTAGAGCCGGTAACATGTATAAGACTGAAACAAACTTCCAAAACTCTCTGAATTACAATAACAAAAACAACTTCTATATCTAATGTGCTCACCAGTTGATTTACCATCGACCAAAACATCACCCATATCAAACTGGCAGCAAAAAAAAAAAGAAAAGAGAAATTCTTGTTAGAAGATGAGTTTACGCTTGAACAAAACAAGCACAATAAAATTTTGCAGGACCAACCTGCCAGTAGCCTTTCCGTGTAACAGGAACATAAGTGTGTTCACCCTTGTAATGGTCTGGATCCACTCCGCCAAAAACAATTTCACCTCCTTCGTCTTCGTCGGCATTGCGGTTAAACCAAAATGAGAAAATTGGTTCCTTAAGAAGACCTTGATTGACCATGTTGTACCTGCATCAATGTAGAAGTTACTAATAGTGAAAGTGAACTCCTTTCATATATTCCTATCCAAATTGTTGAAAACAACAAATGACAAGGTTACAACAGACCAAGAGGTCACAACTAACAGCAAAGGATAAAATAATATACCAAACAGGCACAGCATTTCCAACGGAAATCTCTTGAAACCCAAGGCCAAGTATTCCATCAAACTTGGCTACCAAGAATGTGATGCTGGGTTCTCTTGTTGCCTCAATAAATTCCTAGAACAAACCACCTTTCTTAGTAAGAAAACCACAATTGAAATTTGAAGCTTTCACGTTAAAGCATGTAGTCATAAAGAACCTAAGATTACCTGATCTTTGACCACGAGGTCACCAACTTTCACATAGTCCTCACTGAAGAAACCAGAGATAGCTCCAGTTCCATATTGGATTGACGCAGATTTACCTGCAAGGCAGAGGAAACAATTAATTATCTGACATCCACAAAAGATTTTCTCTATTGTCATGCATTTAAAGAGAAGAGTGACAAGATATATCTATATATACAAACATCGTGAAATGCTAAATTAAAACTTCATAATGGTGTTTATGCATCAAATATGAAAAAAATGTTTTTTTCCCCCCTAAGGAAAAAGAGAATAGCCGCCTAAAACAAGATTGGAGTGTGAGGAGCCAACCATTCTTCTTGTAGCTACTTGAACTACGCGATTTGTACTTCGAGTGGAAATAGCAAGCCACCTGCAATAAGATAGAAGATTGTAACAGTCTATTATCCATGACAATAGTTTATTCAAGCCAAAACTAACGCAACAAAGACGAAAAAAAACTCACAGAAAAGAGAACTCACCGAGAAATAGCACTTAGCAGAAGGCACCCAAAGATTAGAACTACCAGTGTCGAAAATCACAGTAAACTTCTGAGGTGGCGTACCAATACCAATCTCGCCAAAATACTGAGCATCCATGTAGTTCTTGAGTGCCACAATATCAGTGTCCTCCGGATCTCCTAGGTTTCCACGGAGGCGATATTTGCGAATAGATGCCTTGAAAGCTTCTCCTTCCTTGGACTCAATCTGGGCAGCAACTCGATTGTTCTGGTCGAACTTCCTCTTCTTTAGTCCAATTCTGACCAACCCATCATTGGAAGCAGAAAACACCAAAGGAAACAGGAGAAGGCATATGAAAAGTGTTGCAGGCACTGACTTATTTTGAGTTCCCATATTCTTTAACTGCAAAGCAAAAATACTCCAAAATCAGACACAAATAAAACCACCTTAATACAGAACAGCAATAAACTTACACAAACACTAATTACCAAAAAAAAATAAAAATAAAAAAATCCTGATATGCCTAAGCTAGAGTCTTGTCTTTACCAAGTGTAAGCCTAAAGTCAACGCATTCATTTATGCCCACTTTGTGTTATGCTTATATATAGATATATTACAACTTACAAGTAAAATACCTAACTAATAGAATGAATATGATCAAAGCATCAAAAACATTATGCACAGCCACAATTTGAGATTACATATATAAGACTAATTACCATCTAAATTTCAACTTTCAAGGAATAAATCGAAGCTTTAATCAAAACCCACAACACAATTTCTTCAGAAATCAAAACACGCCAACACCACGAAACTCATAGCTCTTCAAAATTCGTGTCTCAGAAGTAATCAGAAAATGCAAAAATCGCTCCCAGAAAAAAGCACAAGAACAAACTAAAAAACCGAAAAAAAAGGAAAAGGAAATTCGCAATGATTCACTATTTTTCCCTTCCCAAAATTTCTCAGCAACCAAACAACAAAATGAAAAAGGAAAAAAAAAACCCTAAAAATAAATTCAAAATACCTGACAATCACCGAAAAAACTTAGAACTTCTTCCGATCAATCAAATAAAAATCATGAAATTTGAAGAAGATAACGAGAATGATCGAGAAAATATCTAACCTTTTCTTTGTCTACTGATTAGTAGTTGACGAGTAAATGCCGTAAAACGACGAAATAGAAAATATTTAAAGAAGGAAATTGTCGGGACTAAGAAAAGGATAATATATATATATATATATATCATCGTATCGAACAGTCCGCTCTCTGCGGTTCGTTTTTTACCGAAAGCGAACAAGCTTCGATCTGAGACGTACACTTGTACAAACACACGGGAGTGATCAAAAGTGGGAGGATAAACTACCCCCAAGATTCTTTTCTTCTTTTCTAGAGAAAAAAAAGGTCAAAAGGTGAAGAGAGCTAATTGTATGCGGAAGGGACCACCAGTTAAGTAATGGATTCAAAGCTCGAAAGAATGGGCTGGGCTGAGAAGTACATGGACTAGGTCGGCCCATTATCAACCTGTTGAGCGCCAGAAACGAGGAGAAGAGAAAGTTACCGGAAGGGAAGAGATAAATATCTTTTCTTGATCTATAGGTTTGAATTTTTACCTTTCTCTATTAGTTAATACTATTTTTAGTCAAAAAAATTATATTAATTAAAAGGTATTAATTAAGAATTAGAGTTAAAAACTTAAAATTGTGTACTTTAAGTTCAGCAATTTTCTCTTATAAGAATAATCATTTCAAAAAAATATTTTGATAGAAATATGAAAAATATCTTATCAGAATATTAATGGCATAAATAATAAATTTTAAAATTAATGGCAGAAATACTAGTGTTTATCTTTTTTATGGCATTCTTGAAAATTCTCCAAAGGAGAATATTAGGTCAATTGAGAATGTGTAACACACTGAAAAATTAATTGAGATTAATTAAGGTAATTAAGATTATTAGTGTGCCTAATCTGGATTATTAATTGAGTTTAATTAATAAATGTTTCTGACACGCGTGAGTTTAAATAGTTTCAAGGTATTTAAATTATTCTCAGTAATTTATTTTAACCCAGAAGTGTGTATGGGCGCATTTCTGGACTGTTCTTTTAAAATATTGTACACATGCCCTTTTCCTTTCCTTTTTCCTTTTCTTTTCTTTTCTTTTTCCTTTTCCTTTTCTTTTCTTTTTCTCTTCCTTCCCCGTGCGTCTCTCTCCCTCACTCTCTCTCTCACCCTCCCGTGCTCTCTCTCACTCTCACTCTCTCTCTCTCTCTCTCTCATTTTTGTCCCAAATCAAACGGATCTTGAACCAAGCAAAGATTTAAAGAAGTTTTCAACGTCAAGAGAAGGATTCGAGGTAAGATTACTGAAAGAACCTCTCTTGAATCTTACGTTTTCGGATTTCAAAACCCATTTTTGGTTCAAACCGGATTTTGATGGTTTTTGAGTAAAACTATAGTAGAAATTGGAGATCTTGGGTTCTTTGGACTTGTTTTAGGACCTAGAACCCAGATCTAGTGGTTTCCCTTTAAAAAATCTCGATTTGGGACTGGATTTTGCAGGTTTTGGATTGATTTCCGCGAGCTTCTCTCGCGCAGCTGATTC